>NC_069509.1:180731281-180843781 GCF_027579735.1 Bombina bombina | reverse complement strand
CTGCGGCCCATTGGCCGCGAATCTGCAGGGGGCGGCGTTGCACCAGCAGCTCTTGTAAGCTGCTGGTGCAATGCTGAATACAGAGAGCGTATTGCTCTCCGCATTCAGCGATGTCTTGCAGACCTGATCTGCACTGTCAGATCAGGTCCGCAAGACATTTGATAATTCGGCCTCCATGTCTGTGTAACAAAATTACAATTATATTTCTGTCTCCTTTCTCTCGCCAGAGGATGACGCAATACAGCACGTCAGCTCTGAAGACCAAACCATAAATACAACAGATACTGATGTAAAGCAGCATCCAGCTAGAAACCGCAAGAAAAGAGGTCGGTATAAAAGGATTCATCATCATAAATAGTTAATTTACTACAAAACAAAATGTGTTACTTGTGTTAATATCTAGTCAATGTAATGTGCAGTATATGCTTATAAAATGTATTTAGTGCTTAATGTCCCATGAGAGGACCAATAACCAGTAAATGCATGCTAAATATAATGATTTATTTGTAAAATTATATTAATAATGAAGAACATTAAGGTTTACTTTCTATAAAATACTTTAGTTTCTGTAAAGTAATTGGTGCCACCATATTGAAATCTAGGTTTCCCTTATCCAATCTCTTCTTCTGATGACAATTTGGGACAGATAACATCTGTGGAATATAGTAATATTAGCATAATTTTATTGATCAGGGTTTAATGTCATATTAACATTGCTATATTCTGCACACTCACAGCCATTGTTTATTGTACAAATAATAATATTAATAATAATGCACCAATTTTATCTCTTAGCTGCTTTGAATAAAAACTCTTCCTCTGCTGCACCAAAGCCAAAAAGAAGAAAACAAGGTAGGTTTATGTTTTTAGTCTTTAAACGTAACAAATACACCCAGGCCACCAATTATATATGTACAGTATATACAGGGAGTGCAGAATTATTAGGCAAATGAGTATTTTGACCACATCATCCTCTTTATGCATGTTGTCTTACTCCAAGCTGTATAGGCTCGAAAGCCTACTACCAATTAAGCATATTAGGTGATGTGCATCTCTGTAATGAGAAGGGGTGTGGTCTAATGACATCAACACCCTATATCAGGTGTGCATAATTATTAGGCAACTTCCTTTCCTTTGGCAAAATGGGTCAAAAGAAGGACTTGACAGGCTCAGAAAAGTCAAAAAATAGTGAGATATCTTGCAGAGGGATGCAGCACTCTTAAAATTGCAAAGCTTCTGAAGCGTGATCATCGAACAATCAAGCGTTTCATTCAAAATAGTCAACAGGGTCGCAAGCAGCGTGTGGAAAAACCAAGGCGCAAAATAACTGCCCATGAACTGAGAAAAGTCAAGCGTGCAACTGCCAAGATGCCACTTGCCACCAGTTTGGCCATATTTCAGAGCTGCAACATCACTGGAGTGCCCAAAAGCACAAGGTGTGCAATACTCAGAGACATGGCCAAGGTAAGAAAGGCTGAAAGACGACCACCACTGAACAAGACACACAAGCTGAAACGTCAAGACTGGGCCAAGAAATATCTCAAGACTGATTTTTCTAAGGTTTTATGGACTGATGAAATGAGAGTGAGTCTTGATGGGCCAGATGGATGGGCCCGTGGCTGGATTGGTAAAGGGCAGAGAGCTCCAGTCCGACTCAGATGCCAGCAAGGTGGAGGTGGAGTACTGGTTTGGGCTGGTATCATCAAAGATGAGCTTGTGGGGCCTTTTCGGGTTGAGGATGGAGTCAAGCTCAACTCCCAGTCCTACTGCCAGTTTCTGGAAGACACCTTCTTCAAGCAGTGGTACAGGAAGAAGTCTGCATCCTTCAAGAAAAACATAATTTTCATGCAGGACAATGCTCCATCACAGGCGTCCAAGTACTCCACAGCGTGGCTGGCAAGAAAGGGTATAAAAGAAGAAAATCTAATGACATGGCCTCCTTGTTCACCTGATCTGAACCCCATTGAGAACCTGTGGTCCATCATCAAATGTGAGATTTACAAGGAGGGAAAACAGTACACCTCTCTGAACAGTGTCTGGGAGGCTGTGGTTGCTGCTGCACGCAATGTTGATGGTGAACAGATCAAAACACTGACAGAATCCATGGATGGCAGGCTTTTGAGTGTCCTTGCAAAGAAAGGTGGCTATATTGGTCACTGATTTGTTTTTGTTTTGTTTTTGAATGTCAGAAATGTATATTTGTGAATGTTGAGATGTTATATTGGTTTCACTGGTAAAAATAAATAATTGAAATGGGTATATATTTGTTTTTTGTTAAGTTGCCTAATAATTATGCACAGTAATAGTCACCTGCACACACAGATATCCCCCTAAAATAGCTATAACTAAAAACAAACTAAAAACTACTTCCAAAACTATTCAGCTTTGATATTAATGAGTTTTTTGGGTTCATTGAGAACATGGTTGTTGTTCAAAAAGTAAAATTAATCCTCAAAAATACAACTTGCCTAATAATTCTGCACTCCCTGTATATATATATATATACACACACACAGATATATATATAAGCAAAAGTTCACAGGGTATATGCACTCTCACCACTGCCCTGCAACCGCCAGGGTGCTCTGAAGAAGAATAAGCAAAAGGAATAAGATGAAGCACTCACTGGACTTTACATCACTGTGTACAAAGTATTTATTTGTGACGTTTCGGGACCTCAAACGTCCCTTCTTCTGACAACACGAATATGCAAAGATACAACCTTATAAAGGCCTGTGAAACCCTCCCCCACTAAAGTCACCAATCCCTGGAGAGCGTCTGCAAAGAAAACAAGGGGCTATACCATAACGTAGCCCAAAGGTAAATCATAACCCTTTGATGCAACAAAATATATGTAACAAGATGACATAAGTGTTAATACAATCAAATAAAGTGAGATATAGAAAAGCAACAGTGTGTGACTCTAAGACGTGGTCCGTGATCTCACCCTCTATCCGTTCCCTAAATCAATGGGTCCCCACCAGGGCCCGATCCGATATGCAGCGTCGCCCGCAAAAGTCGGCGACGCCAAATTTTGCGCTGGTTTGGTATCACATATACGGCGTAACATAGAAGTTACGCTCGTATATTTCTGCCTTCGGCCGTAGTTTTTGGCCCATAGACAGGTATACCAAACCAGCGCAGTTTGGTATCCAATATACAGCGTAAGGACTTACGTTACGAAAATGGAGAAATCTTACTCCATTTTCACCTCGCCACAAATTTCAGGCGTAGTAAGCCTTACGCTGTGTATTGGAGCCCCATAACTCCCTAAACTAGCTGCAAAATAAAACCTAACACCTAACGCATGCGCAATGTCTATCTACCTGTCAACTGCGAACTGCAAAATAAAACCTAACACCTAACGCATGCGCAATGTCTATCTACCTGTCAACCGCGATCCCCCGCCGCAATCCCTAATAAAGTGTTTAACCCCTAAACAGCCGCTCCCGGACCCCGCCGCCACCTACATTAAATGTCTAACCCCCTAATGTGAGCCCCCTACACCGTCGCCACCTACATTAAAATTATTAACCCCTAATGTAATCCCCCTACAACGCCGCCATCTATATTAAAATTATTACCCCCTAATGTGAGCCCCCTACACCGCCGCCACCTATTTAAACTATATTAACCCCTAATGTGAGCCCCCTACACCTCCGCCACCTATATTAAAATTATTAACCCCTAATCTAATCCCCCTATACCGCCGCCAGCTATATTAAATTAATTAACCCCTGATCTAATCCCCCTATACCGCCGCCACCTATATTAAATTAATTAACCCCTAATCTAATCCCCCTATACCGCCGCCACCTATATTAAATTAATTAACCCCTAATCTAATCCCCCTATACCGCCGCCACCCTTAAAAGGGCTTTTTGCGGGGCATTGTCACAAAGTAATCAGCTCTTTTGCCTGTAATCTAAATCCCCCTACACCGCCGCAACCTATAATAAATGTATTACCCCCTAATCTAACTCCCTACACTGCCGCCACCTATATGAAAATTATTAACCCCTAATCTAATCCCCCTATACCGCTGCCACCTATATTAACTATATTAACCCTAATTATATTAGGGTTAATATAGTTATTATATTATATATATTAACTATATTAACCCTATCTAACTCTAACACCCCTAACTTAATTATTATTAAAATAAATCTAAATAATATTAATAATATTAACTAAATTATTCCTATTTAAAAATAAATACTTATAGGGGGATTAGATTAGGGGTTAATTAATTTAATATAGGTGGCGGCGGTATAGGAGGATTAGATTAGGGGTTAATTAATTTAATATAGGTGGCGGCGGTATAGGGGGATTAGATTAGGGGTTAATAATTTTAATATAGGTGGCAGCGGTGTAGGGGGCTCACATTAGGGGTTAATATAGTTTAAATAGGTGGCGGCGGTGTAGGGGGATCATATTAGGGGGTAATATAGTTTAAATAGGTGGCGGCGGTGTAGGGGGATCATATTAGGGGGTAACATAGTTAATGTAGGTGGCGGCGGGGTAGGGGGCTCACATTAGGGGGTAAAACATTTAATGTAGCTAGCGGCGGTGTAGGGGGCTCAGATTAGGGGTTAATATAGATAATGTAGCTGGCGGCGGGGTCCGGGAGCGGCAGTTTAGGGGTTAATATATTTATTGTTAGGAGTGAGAGGGGGGATTGAGGATAGAGGGGTATACGTGTCGGGCTATGTTTGGGAGGCGTGTTAGACAGTAACGGGAGATTTAATAACTTAGTCAGGTTTTTTATGCGGCAGCAGTTTCTAAAGTGCTGTAAGTCACTGGCGACTCCAGAAATTTGTACTTACGCAGATTTCTGGACATCGCTGGTTTGTCAGACTTACGGCACTGTAGCATCTGACGGCGCCATATATGTGATAGCTCGAGTTGCGAGCTGAAACTACGGGCGGCGCAGGTTCCCTCGCTTGCGCCGAAACCTGCGTCGTATATCGGATCGCAGCCCTGATCGCTAACATGGAGTGCTCCGCATCATGATGATCCTTATTGGCTAAAAACAGACCGATTTTGTGGTAGTCATCATTACAATAATAAACAAAAACTCAAACACAACCAGGAATCATCAATCTCGCTATGTGTATAAACTTATAGCCCCCGGGTGTTCCTTATCTCATAGTGGATATAGCAACTCTGCCCGGATATGTAACGCTATGTTTAAAACCCTAAAACCATTTGGTTCATAACCTAACATCCGTTCAGATGTGGAATCGACTGTCCCGTCACGATCTAAAACCTCCATTCACACAGCCTGTGACAGGGGTCACACCTCCTCAACCGCGATAGGTGCAACCAATACTCGCACAGAGGCTGAACCTAAACTAACAACAGAACTCCTGACAGTGTCACCGTGTCTTTGATTGCATAAAGGCAGACGAGACTCAATATTACATATAGCTTTACATGCTGCTAACATGGGTCACGGCTTCACATAAGTTCATCATATCTAAAACTCAAACATGCTCATCAGCACTCGTTAAGTAAATCGATCTTATTGGAAACATACCGCATATGACACAATATCTCTCATATGACAAAATGTACTGCACAAATATCTTCTCCCCCACCATCCCATTGTTCATACAATGGATCTCAGCAATGAGCGCCTGACTGATCCCTATATTTACAAAAGAAAAATAATGCATATGTCCAAATGAGACTCATAATTGAAAATCGAATCAAAATTACTGTATGGATACTAACCTAAACTGTGCAAATGACATAAGCGGTCGACATAGGTGACTAACCTAGAAGTCCCGACATCCACTAATCAACTCCTATCACTAAAAATAAAAATAAATAATAAACCAACACCATCACTGAGGAACGTATATCTAATGGATATGTCAGTGCAAGTCTGAGAAAAAAAGAGAACAAGACCTATAATAAATACGGTAAATATCTCAAACTGTAATAAAATGATCCTATAAGGGATGCATATTGTGTATAATGTGTTGTGACTACCCACACTTTATAAACACTTAATAAAACTTCCACACCTTGTAGGCACCGTTAAAATGAAACCCATATAAGATCAGGGAACAGAGAAGTGGAACCACGTCCACGATACATATAAACACACAAGTGAACAAAGTGAAAATAACATAAAACATTAACACATACATGTAAAATTAAGACTGAAATCAGCGTAAAAACAAAATATAAAATATCCTATCTGCCACCTAATTAAAACACTGGGTTCCACTATTGCTGGATCCTACAGTGTTTTACTGTACAGATGGAGTAGTATACTGAATGATGGTCACATCAATTCTAAACTACATCCACAAAAAATAGAACCCACAGTGTTGTAGTCAACAGATGGACAGTACATTAGCCAACCAAATCCACATCCAAATCCACATCTGGAACAATAAGTATACTTAATGCATAGAATAGTTAATCCTCATTTATATACATATATTACCAGGCCAATGATCTAACACACTATATAATCGAATCGTGTACTCTCATATTAAAATGTAATCATGGACTCTCATAGAGCATTTAATGTTGTATTGTTAAAAGGACTCATCATAGGAATACTTGCCACCCAGTTTGGACATTGAGGCCCCTGAGTGCCAGGTTGCCAAGTTCATGTATCCATCTCGCTTCTTTCTGTAGCAAGATCTTGGCTCTGTTGCCCCCTCTTCTTGGTGATGGAACATGATCAATTATATGGAATCTTAAGTCTGTAACCGTATGCCCGCTCTCCAAGAAATGTCGGGCTACCGGTTGTTCTGACTTTCCATTCTTCAGGGCAGTCCTTATACTCGAATGGTGGTTTACCATCCGAGTCCAGGCATAGTCGATCGTTTTCCCAATATAGAAAAGCCCACAGGGACAATTGAGGAGGAAGATAATATAAGTTGTAGTGCATGTGAGGAAGTAATCAATCTTGTATTTCTTCTTTTTCTCAGGGTGCTGGAACATATTCCCAGTATGCATTCTATTGCAAGTAACGCACCCCATGCATTTAAAACAACCGCCTTTCCGCTTCAACCACCTCTGTGTGTCAGTAGTTGTTGTTAGGTCCGTCCTGATAAGACGATCCTTCAAGCTCTTACCTCTCCTATAAGCCAGTCGGGGTGTTCCTCATTTAGTGAAAGGTAATGAGGGATCTGACTGAATCAGCTTCCATTCTTCTTTAATGGCTTTTGTGATTCAGTGTTGGTCCGGAGTGTAAGTCGTCACAAAAGTAAGTTGGGGAACATTAACTCGTGTAGTCTGTTCTACTTCAGTACCTCCCTTCGTTGCTTGATCACACATAGCTTGTAAATGTGACATCTTGTATCCACGTATCACTCAATTGCGTTTCACACTGTTTGGTCTGTTTTGTTTCGTATCACTCTCTGGAACTGAGCCTTGGGTATATTCTGGATCAGAGCTGGTTGATGACAACTACTCGCATGGAGTATAGAATTGCGGTCCGTGTCTTTTCAGAAAAGAGTTGTTCCAAGTGACCCATTGTTTTTGAATATTCTCACATCCAAATAATCCACAGAGTTCAAATCCGCCACATACTGAAATCTGATGGTACTCTCAAGTTAATTCAGAGCCTCAATCCAGATCTCTAATGACTTCATATCGTCTTGCCAAATCAAGAACAGATCATCTATATATCTGCAATAAAACTTAATGGAGAGTGTTTCATATACCTTAATATGCAGGGTTTCGTATTCAGACATATAGAGATTCGCCAGCGATGGGGCCACATTAGAAGTTTTTGTTTATTATTGTAACGATGACTACCACAGAGGCGGTCTGTTTTTAGCCAATAAGGATTGTTATGATGCGGAACACTCCATGTTAGCGATCTGGTGGGGACCCATTGATTTAGGGAACGGATAGAGGGTGAGATCACGGACCACGTCTTAGAGTCACACACTGTTGCTTTTCACTTTATTTGATTGTATTAACACTTATGTCAGCTTGTTACATATATTTTGTTGCATCAAAGGGTTATGATTTACATTTGGGCTACGTTATGGTATAGCCCCTTGTTTTCTTTGCAGACGCTCTCCAGGGATTGGTGACTTTAGTGGGGGAGGGTTTCACAGGCCTTTATAAGGTTGTATCTTTGCATATTCGTGTTGTCAGAAGAAGGGACGTTTGAGGTCCCGAAACGTCACAAATAAATACTTTGTACACAGTGATGTAAAGTCCAGTGAGTGCTTCATCTTATTCCTTTTGCTTATATATATACTGTAAATACACACACATCATATTTCCCATTATTAAAATATTATGTCTTCATATCAATGTGATATCTGCTAGGAATTCCTGGCAAGTAGTAACATAATGATTTTCTCAATTTATTATCAGAGTCGTCCACCGATATTTCAGAATCTTATGAAAATGTATCTGGTGCGAATGTCCCAGAGACGGCAACACAGACCCAATTAGCTCATAGCCTAAGTCCTCTGGCCGGACAATTTATAACCCAAGGTGGGTACAGTGGTGAATATAAATTTATCATTTATTTATGTTCTGCTACAGCTGTCTGTGTGGCTAACATTCTACTTATCTCCATTCCCAGATTTCTTTTTTTATGTAATCTTTTTTCTGTCTTATAAACTCTCCTTTTTATAAATCTCATTATTTCATAAATGCCTCTTATAAATGATGGTTAGTTATTACATGTAAATTACAAATACAGTGAGGTTAGTTGTTTAAAGAAACATAAAAGTATAAAAATAAAATTTTCTTTTACATTTTTGTTTACTATGCGCTTATTTTTTCATTAGTTATATTGTCACTTATAAAGTGCATTGTCTGTGGGCCAATCACAAGTGGGATATTTATGTATTCACCAATCACTAATCTTGTCCTTCTGAACAGGAGTCTCACTGGTGAACATTCTTACTATGTAAATATAAAAAAAGTGATTCTTATTTTTATACTTTTAAGATCCTTTTTTGTTATTGAGGGTGATAGAAATAATTAATTTGAGGTTGGAAGAGATTTTTAGCATGAGAGTAAAAGACGCAAACAATATAGTAATGAATTATAAGTGTATCCTGAAGGTTAATAAAACCACAGTGATTTGTTTAGATTGTGTAATATTCTGTAATATTCAGATTAGATTACTGGTTAAAGGGATATAAAATACCAAAAAGAAAATGTCCTAATGTGCTAGAGCATTTATTATTATACAATGTGTTACAATGTGTTATATATGTTACATATAATTATGCAAAGATGTTAAACACACAGTTAGAGTCAGCTTCAGAGCACTAATGCACTACAGGGAGCTAGCTGCTGATTGTTGGCTACACACATAAGTCTCTTGTCATTGGCTCCTCATATGTGCTCTGCTAGCTCCCAGTAGTGCATTACTGCTCTGATGCTGACTTTAAATATGTGTTTAACAGTGGAGCGCTATTTAGCACTTCTGCTCACGCCCTAACTGCGCTAGTAGAAAACTTTTTGTGCATGTCAGGTAGCGCTCGTATTACAAGTTGAAAGTAAACAGTTTTTGCTCACGCGCTAAACTGATGCACGTAAAAAGCCAAACTTAAAATATTGCGTGTGTGATAACGTATTTCCTCATAGAAGTCAGTGGAGCAAAAAAAGCATGCAAACCCGATCGCATATTCTCAAGTGCGCTACCCCAACATGAAAATGTGAATATTTCACATTCCAATATTCTTCACATAGAAGAATATGTTCTATGTATTCATAAATATACATTTTTATATATATATATATATATATATATATATATATATATATATAATGTTTGTTTGGTACAAAATATATCTATGCTAATATGCATACATGATTATATATAGGTATAGATATATACAGATTTATATAGGAATATCTATTTATAAATACTTAGAACATATTAACCTATGTGAGAACATTAAAATGTGAAATATTAACAGTAAATACACAGAATAACACTTTATTAAATATGAATATTGCATAAATATGCTTTTACATGGTTTCATCTACTTAACTGCAAAAGGCTCCAATACATTATATATATATATATATATATATATATATATATATATATATATATATATATATATATATATATATATGTATATATCTGTATACATATGTATTTATGTGTTTAAATGTGTATATATGTCTGTAAATACATACAGTCGTATGCAAAAGTTTAGGCACCCCTGACAATTTCCATGATTTTCATTTATAAATAATGTGGTGTTTGGATCAGCAATTTCATTTTGATCTATCAATAACTGAAGGACACAGTAATATTTCAGTAGTGAAATGAGGTTTATTGGATTAACAGAAAATTTGCAATATGCATCCAAACGAAATTAGACATGTGCATAAATTTGGGCACCCCAACAGAAATATTGCATCAATATTTAGTAGAGCCTCCTTTAGCACAAATAACAGCCTCTAGACGCTTCCTATAACCTGTAATGAGTGTCTGGATTCTGGATGAAGGTATTTTGGACCATTCCTCCTTGAAAAATATCTTCAGTTCAGTTAGGTTTGATGGTTGCCGAGCATGGACAGGCCGCTTCAAATCACCCCACAGATTTTCAATGATATTCAGGTCTGGGGACTGGTATGGCCATTCCAGAACATTGTACTTGTTCCTCTGCATAAATGCCAGAGTAGATTTTGAGCAGTGTTTTGGGTTGTTGTTTTGTTGAAATACCCAGCCCCAACGTAACTTCAACTTTGTGACTGATTCCTCAACATTATTCTCAAGTATCTGCTGATATTGAGTGTAATCCATGCGACTCTCAGCTTTAAAAAGATTCCCAGTACCGGCACTGGCCACACAGCCCCACAGCATGATGGAACATCCACCAAATTTTACTGTGGGTAGCAAGTGTTTGTCTTGGAACACTGTGTTCTTTTGCCGCCATGCATAACGCCCCTTGTTATGACCAAATAACTCAATCTTTGTTTCATCAGTCCACAGCATCTTCTTCCAAAATGAAGCTGGCTTGTCCAAATGTGCGTTTGCATTCCTCAAGCGACTCTGTTTGTGGCGTGTGTGCAGAAAAGGCTTCTTCCGCATCACTCTCCCATACAGCTTCTCCTTGTGCAAAGTGCGCTGAATTGTTGAACAATGCGCAGCGACACCATCTGCAGCAAGATGATGTTGTAGGTCTTTGGAGGTGGTCTGTGGGCAGTTTTTGACCATTCTCACCATCCTTTGGTTTTGCCTCTCCGATATTTTACTTGGCCTGCCACTTCTGGCCTTAACAAGAACTGTGTCTGTGGTCTTCCATTTCCTCACTATGTTCCTCATAGTGGACACTGACAGCTTAAATCTCTGTGATAGCTTTTTGTAGCCTTCCCCTAAACCATAATGTTGAACAATCTTTGTTTTCAGGTCATTTGAGAGTTGTTTTGAGGCCCCCATGTTGCCACTCTTCAGAGGAGAGTCAAAGAGAACAACAACTTGCAATTGGCCACCTTAAATAACTTTTTCTCGTGATTGGATGCACCTGTCTATGAAGTCTAAGGCTTAATGGGCTCACTAAACCAATTGTGTGTTCCATTTAATCAGTGCTAGGTAGTTACAGGTATTCAAATCAACAAAATGACAAGGGTGCCCAAAATTTATGCACCTGTTTAATTTAGTTTTATTGCATATTGCACATTTTCTGTTAATCCAATAAATCTCATTTCACTACTGAAATATTACTGTGTCCTTCAGTTATTTGATAGATCCAAATGAAATTGCTGATCCAAACACCCAATTATTTATAAATGAAAATCATGGAAATTGTCAGGGGTGCCTAAACTTTTGCATACAACTGTATATACACAAATAAATACATTAATACATATGTACACACATATATACAGTATATATAAAATATAGCCATATACATCTTTAGACAAGTATATGTATGTAGCGCTATGTTAAAGCCATTTGCAGCCTTTTTTTTCTCTTATACCTGACATTTCATATCTTTGAGCGCTTATAACTTTTAAGCGCAATATTTTTTTTAATTATTTTTATTAGACAGTGTTATTATGATTATAACTGTACTGTGTAATGTATTTGTGATTTGTTTAGTGTAACTGTTTTGTTCTGCAAAACAGTTAACCAGGGCTCTGAGAACGTGGTAACCATTCTAGCGTAAATCACGATTGCGCTCATGTGCTCGTGTTTACTTTCAACTTGTAATCCGAGCTTTAAAGCTAATGTGCGCAAACACCAACGATAAACCCCTTTTCGCTTTCGTGTAACTGTTAACGCTCCACTCTTAATCTGGTCCTTATTAATTTCCATTTGAAGCATATGTCATTATTTGTAAAATAAACCTTAATCCTTTACTCTCACCAGTTCCCCTAATCCCCATCAGCAGCTGTCTGACCATGGACGGACTGAAAATGGTCCCAGCGCAGCAAATTATCAACCTCCCTATTAGTCCTGGAACCAACATAATAATTTGCACAGGTCAGTTCTATTTTTCATACACCCTCTTTAAAACTGTCCACTACCCTTTTCAAAGTTTTCTTCTGTGCAAATGTTAAAGAAAAATAAAAAAAGACATCATGTTTCAGACGCAAAAGGCAGCTATAGATGTTAAAGGGACATAATACCCATATGACAAATCACTTGAAAGTGATGCAGCTTAAAGGGACATGAAACACAATATTTTTGTTTCATGATTCAGAAAGAGATTTCCAATTTGCTTCTATTATCAATTTTGCTTCATTCTCTTTGTATCCTTTATTGAAGGAGCAACAATGCACTACTGGGAGCTAGCTGAACACATCGGTAAGCCAATGATAATAGGTATATGTGCAGCCACCAATCAGCATCTAGCTCCCAGCTACTGAGCCTACTTAGGTATGTTTTTCATAAAGGGATAGCAAGAAAACAAAGCAAATTATTTTACTGAATTAATTTAGAAAGTTGTTTAAAATCGTATGTTGTATCTGAACGTTTTCGGGTTTCATATCCCTTTAACTGTAAAAAGCTGACAAGAAAATATCAACATCTCTATGTGAAAAAATGAAGATAGTTTACATAAAAATGTCTTCAGCTCACCAGAGTAAGTGTTGTGTACAGTTATCTTTCAGCTGCATGTTGGAAAAAATTACATCTTCATAAGAGCTGATCTCACATTTTGTTTTACTGTGATCTCATGAGATTTGATAGTAAACTTACTTAAACTGAGGGGGGAAATAACATGACTATGCTGCACATACCAGATGCACGTTCCCTTGCAAGTCCCAGGACTAGCATCCCGATTGGCTGCTTAAAGTCCCTTTACAATGGAATGTGGCTACTGAGGAAATGTTGAGGTAAAATATCTTCCTTTTTTACATAGAAATATTCAGATACTTGCAAGTCTTTGTACATCTATGGGGAATCACATTTAAGTGCTTCAACATTTGGGTATCACATCCCTTTAATGACAGGAACGTCCACTAACAATATGCTTGGAAAGGAAGCGAGGCTCAATAATATTCAAACAGGATCTTACCTTTGCAATTAGATCCAAGTGTCTCTGAATGTGTCTCATGTTTATCATATCACATTTATATATCCAGGGCCGGCTCAACCATGGGACCAAGTGGGTCTAATGGACCCAGGTAGCACTTGACAGAGACAATTCAGAGACTGAGTCAGTTACTGTCAGACCCAAACCACTCCGGTCCTTTGTCTCTGTCTGGGGGCCATCATTGCATTCTCGGACCCAGGCAGCACAATATATTGAGCCGGCCCTGTATATATCTGATATAAACGAGTCCTACACGTATCAAGCAATTATAAAATAACAGCTGTAAATGTTTTTAAGTCTTTTTTAGTATAGAAATACTTTGCAATACAGAGCTGAATGGCTGACGTACACTATGCAATACTAAACGGTTTGTGTTTTTCTTTTCAGCTCCTTCGCCAACTTCAACACAACATCAGGTAGCGCCAATTCTCCCCATCACATTATGTGGTAAGAGGAAACATTCTATTTGTATATATATATAATCTATTTATGGCAGAAAAACTGTATATGATTCTAGTGTTTCTCGCTCACAAACACAGCTCCCAGTGTGCTTTGCTGTAGATATCAAATGTGATATTATTGGTTTTATCGCTGTGGAATCTGTTGGCGCTCTACAAATACCTGATAATAATAAGTTTTATCTCTGAACAAAATGCACTGAGAGCTCTCACCAGCCTCTCCAGTGTCTCCGGCCCATATAATATTCTGTGCAGCTGATTTACTAAAGGATGAAGGGAAGAGTGAGCTTTAGTGAATCAGTGGCATATGGTTACATACTTAGTCACACACAAGATACACCTGATTAGGACACAGCTGGTGATTTGGGGATATGTACATATGCTACTCCTGATTGGCTGCTGCTCAGGAGTAGCAATACATTACACCTGTAAGCACGACTGGGTGCGTATTTCTTTATACAGGGGTTTAACATATGGGGTATATTATATTCCGTTAGAAATACCAATATACCTTAAAGGGACATAAAAGGTTAATAAACCGCAGGGACTATACTATTGTGTAATTAAACAATTTATATTAATATCTTGAGGTGTTTATTTTCCCTTTAACTCTACATTTTTTACAAAGAAAAGATCAGCACCACATGCACATGCTGGGTATCAATGCCAGAATATACCCGGTGCAGGTGTAATGAGCATTATGTGTTACAAGCAATTCTCCAATTTTTTGCAATAATTAAATGTTCTAATGCATTTGCTTTATTATTCCATTATCTATAATACTTAACATTTTTTCATGCAAAAAAATATTTTGAGCGTGGTTCAGTTTAGTTTATTTATATGCATGATTGAACTTTTTCAGCATTATGTTCATTTTATGTATAATTCCTTGTCCCTTTAACATCCAGAAACTATAAAAAAAGATGGATGTTCCATGCACAGTCCAAGGGTAACAGCCTTAATATTCTCCTATCTGTTTCATGCTAGGAGTCTCTCCGGTCGCTACTAGCAACAGCATCCCAACATCTCCAGACAGAAATTGCTCCTCGAGTCCCTTCACTCCCACTGCAGCAGAATTGCCAAATTTGCCAGAAGCAGCTGCTATGAACCAAGGTGTTACTGAAGGTAACCAGAATAAATCTGTATGGCTGTCAGAGTCAAAAGTATATACAAATAGGTGCTAATGAATCATTCTTTGCCAGACAGTGAGAGCGTCTGCATACATTAAACTTCATTTCAAATTGATTTACTTCCATATTTTTTCTGAGGATTACTTATTAAAAATGTGCACAGATTTATAATATTTAATACATAAACTGCAAAAAAATGTAATTCATTTTCACACTGGAGAGTTCACTACCAGATTTGGATTTGAGATTTGTACATATAGGAAGAAATGAAGCCTGAAGTGACCACACACAATATAGAGGGAAGAGTGGAGTCTGCACCATCTACATAATATAAGGGGGCATAAAGGGGCAAATTACTTATCTATCATCTTTGTACAATACTGACAGCCAAAAGGGGACACACTTACTGATTATTGCTGGTATCTTTATTACTGACACCAAAAAGTGGGTGATTACTTAAATATAGGTGTGACTGTGGCTACCTGAGGTGTGTTATACCTGAGGATACATGGGGTTGCTGTTTATGTGGGTCTACATGAGGCCATGATATATCTGTGTCTGCAAAGTCTTTGGAAATAAATGGGGCTACCTGGGGTGACTGGGAGTTAGATATATATGTGGATACACGGGGGTGTGGTATATCTCGGGCTACCTGTTGGTGTTATATATCTGTGGCTACCTGTGGGTTGCAGAATATCTGTGGCTACCATTGGGTGAGGAATATCTTTGACTACCTGTGGATGAGGTATATCTGTGGCTACCTGTGGCCGCGGTATATCTGTGGCTACCTGTGGCCGCGGTATATCTGTGGCTACCTGTGGATGAGGTATATTTGAGGTTACTTGTGGACGAGGTATTTCTGTGGCTACCTGTGGATGAGGTATATCTGTGGCTACCTGTGGGCGAGGTATATCTGTGGCTACCTGTGGATGAGGTATATCTGTGGCTACCTGTAGACGAGGTATTTCTGTGGCTACCTGTGGGTTAGGAATATCTGTAGCAAGGTTTATCTGTGGCTACCTGTGGTGAGGTATTTCTGTGGCTACCTGTGGTGAGGTATATCTGTGGCTACCTGTGGTGAGGTATATCTGTGGCTACCTGTTGGTGAGGTATTTCTGTGGCTACCTGTGGTGAGGTATTTCTGTGGCTACCTGTTGGTGAGGTATATCTGTGGCTACCTGTGGTGAGGTATTTCTGTGGCTACCTGTTGGTGAGGTATTTCTGTGGCTACTTGTGAGCGAGGTGTAACTGGGGCTACATACGAATGGGGTATAACTGGGGACTATCTAAAGAGTGGTATAGCTGGTACTGGTCATAGTTAGGGGAGCATGTTTGTAGGGAAGAGCCAAGAGAGGCCCTTGACCTTCTAGACTTGTGGGCTCTGTGAGTTGTCAGCCGTCCCCGTATTTGGATTCATTTCAGAACAACAGTAATATTGTCTCATCTTAATCTCCTGTTTAGCAAGAAACCATGAAAAAATGCATCACATCTTGTGTGACCTCCTGAAACCATAGTGAGACACTGACAGAAGCCATCTGCTTCCCCACTGGACACTGTGTGATTTCTTGTGCTGGTTTATGGTCACAGACACGTTTGGCTTAGAAATAAAGTTTGTTCTGAAGTCCCAGAACTCATGTAAAGTGCATTGTTAGTAATAAAGGAATTTAACGGAATTAAACCTGGAGACCAGCTAGTGTATAATGAAAGAATTATTGCAGGAGTTTGTATAAATTAACTGTGGTGTAATATATAACGTATACAGTTTGTTTATTAAAGAGGCACTCGGTCCAAGGAAAATAAATGGTAAATTATTAATGGGATGTCGCCAACAGTAAATCTCTAAAGATAGAAATGGAAAATGTTAACCTTTTGTTATGGCCTTGAGATGAAAGGATAACGATTTCATTATTGGTAGAAACTAAAGGGACATTATAGTCTTTTTCTTTGGAAAAATAGTTTTCCCAGCATGCATTCTGCTGCTGTAGGAACCAATAGACCTGCGGGAGTATCAGACAGTGAGCAACAGATACCTGAGGAGGTTGTCACTGGCATGCACTCCCTCTAAGTTTTAACATCAATTTAAACAACTTTACTGTAACCTCTGTAAGTCCTGGAAATGTTTCTCACGTGTGTGAATTCTGCTCTTTCATATATATGATAGAATCTTTTTTACTTTAGCGCCCCTTTAAAGAAAATTACTGTTTTATCTTATGCAGAAAAGTCTCTCTGAGCTCTGTCTCAACCTCTCCTTGCAGAGATCATCAATTGGTTTATCTACAAACATTCCCATAGACTTTAGAGGTAGATTTTGCCGAAAAAAATATCTTGATAGAAAAAATTAGAATGTGCGCCAACATCTCTGTAAACATAATGACTGTTAGTTAGTTGCTCTTCATTCCTCTCTCTCTATATATCTTCCCCTCTCTCTCACTCTCTACCTCTCTCTCTCTCTGCCTCCCACCTTCTCGTTCTCCCACTCTCTCTCTTCTTCACTTTCTCTCCTTCACTCTCTCTCTCTCCCTCCCTCTCTCTCTCTGTGTCCACTCTCGCTCTCCTTCACTCTCTCTCCCCTTCCCTCCCTCTCCTTCACTCTCTCTTTTCCTCCCTCCCTATCGCTCTATCATTCTCCCTCCCTTCCCTCTTTTGCTCTCTCTCTCTCCTTCCTTTCGTCTTTCTCTCTAGCTCTCTGTCTATACACACACACATACAGTATATATATATACAGTATATTGATAGTTCTTCAAATATTATTTTCTTCATACAGAAAAAGAATCTCATTGTCAGCAGCCTCCAGCTGGGTCCTTGCAGAAGACACAAATACCTAGTAAGTATTATATATTTTATACATTTCCTATCTTGCTTATTGTCCACCATTTCTTGTTTTAAACCAAGTACAAGAGTCCCAAGCCCTGTAAGACTCAAATTAGTAAAAAAAAACCTTCCTCCTGCTGCACTTGATGTCTTAAAATACACTTCCTGCACCCCCCTATACATCCACAGAGAGTTCAGATTGGGGAAGGGTGTGAGCTAGCCTGCTGTTAGTGGCTTTTGTCATAGGGAATAGCAGGAGGGCCTTGTGTGGGAGTCAGTAGCTTATGTTTCCTGTCCCTTGTACAATATAATAAGACAAGAATCGGTAGAAGCCTTGCACACTTATGTGCCTACAAGACTAGTGCATGCATGTGTATTCAAGCCAGAGTAACACCCAATATCATAAAACTCACGTTTAAAGTGAAATGTTTCTGCAAACTTTAACCCCTTAAAGGGACATACAGTCCAAAATTTGTCTTTCATGATTCAGACAGAGCACACAAATTTAAACAACTTTCCAATGTACTTCTTTTATCTAATTTGCTTTGATTTCTTGGTATCCTTTGTTGAAAAGCATATCTAGATAGGCTAAGAAGCTGGGAGCAAGCTACTGATTGGTGGCTGCACATATGTGCCTCTTGTGATTGGCTTACCAATGTGTTTAGCTATTTATCTGTAGTACTGTATAGCATAAGGCTATAATATGGACTAATGAGCCTTACACTTTATAGGAAATATGGTTATTAAAAATCTTTGTTTCTAAAAGGCTTTGGATTATAGCATTATTTACCGCAAGATCTGTGTAATGTCATTTCAAGTGACAATTTGACTGTTTTTCTCTTTCATGAAATAGTATTTGATTGTTCCTGATTTATCATTTGTATAACAAGACAATGCTTCTTCTTTATAGAAAGCGTAGAGTCTTGTAAGGCTGCACTCAGTGAGCGGTATGGAGCATCTTTGATACTAGGACGTGGGGAACCATATGTGGATGTCACTCTTGTAAAGAGACAGATTGATTTAAAACCTGGAAAAGTTGTCAGCAAAGCAGCAGAGAAGGAAATGGTTATCTACGATTTGGCTGAAAGAGAAAAAGAGACAGTTGACCTGAACAATTTTTTTGAGGCTAAAGAACGTAAAGAAATGGGAACACAAATTATTGCTCTACTTGGAGAATCAGGGTTGGGTAAAACTGTTCTTGTGAAGAAGATCTGCCAGGAATGGTCAAATGGAAATTTTGAACAGTTCAGTTTGGTGTTTTACTTTGAGTGTCGTCTACTAAATTCCACTAAAAAGCGTTGCAGTTTAAAAGAGTTACTTTTTGAGCTGTCGTCTTGCACAAAACAGATGAATGTTGAGACCTTCCAGTACATGCTTAGGAATCCCGAAAGAGTACTTCTGATTTTTGATGGTTTTGATGAATTCCAAGATCCTGATGGACTTTTGCACGGCTCTTCCACTGCTTCACCAACTAAACCACATAGCATTAAGGAGTTATTTATGGGCCTCTTCCAGAGGAGGTTACTTCAAGGGTGTACTCTACTTATAACTGCAAGGCCCAGAGAAAAATTTAACCAATATTTGGCAAAAGTAGACAAAATTATTGAAACAATTGGATTTCACCCTCAGCAGGTGGAACATTACATCAAAGAATTTTTTAAAGCTTTGCCAGATTCTTCAGACGCCCTTGGGTGGATTAAAAAGCACCAATATCTGTTTAGCTACTGTTATATCCCTTTAATGTGTAAACTAATGTGCTTTTTTACTGAAAAAAATCTTACAACTGGCTGTTCAGAATTTAATTTATCCCTAGCTGCTTTCTTTTTGAATGTCCTTCAGAAACATGAAATTGTATCTCGACTTGTCTCTTCAAGTGCTGTATCTGTAGAGTGTCCTACAGAAGATACAACTCAAATTTCTTCAAAAATTGATCTAAAACCTGTAGATGAAAATCTGTACTCTAAAACCTTGGTTCAAAACTTCCAGACAGCCCAAAGCATAATGAAAGATATCAAGAATAGGAATCTAGTCAAATATGTTTCACTGGAGCATAAAAAGAGAAAGACTCAAGAAATTTGTCCAGATATTGTCAGAAGATTCTTGATAGGGCTTTTGTTTAAAAAAGATATTAAAGAAGCCACTAATATCTGGAATTTTTTTGCCAAAAAACAAAGAAAGATGACTGATTACTTCAAAAAAATACATCTGAGTGAGCTTTGCCCACAGAGACTACTAGAACTTTGCCACTGTGTTTATGAAATTAGTGACACATCTCTAATCAGACACATAGCAGGGAAGCTCAGCGGTGAATTGTCATTTGAGGGGACTAAGCTTACACCCCCTGACATCTATGTATTGAAACACATTTTGAAAAAATCAAAAGTTAAAATATCCCTGGATCTCCGGAAAACTGGCATCGACTTAGAGGGACTGCAAGCGTTAGTGAGCTTGAAAACTGTGATCTCATTCAGGTTAGTTATTTGTGTTACATTTAGTAAATTATATAAAGTAAAAAACTAAACATCAACAAAATGTAGACAGATACTCACTTGTCTTGATTAAAGGGACATGAAACCCCCCAAAAAGTAGTTCATAATTTAGATAGAACATACAATTTTCAACAACTTTCCAAATAACTTCTATTGTCTAATTTGCTTAGTTCTCTTGGTATCTTTTGTTTAAAATCATACCTAGGTAGGCCCAGGAGCTGGGAGCTAGCTGCTAATTGGTGGCTGCACATGTCTCTTGCCATTGGCTTAGCTGATGTCCATCTAGCTCACATTAGTACATTGCTGTTTCTTCAATAAAGGATACAAAGAGAATCAAACACAATTCATAATAAAAGTAAATGTAAAGTAACTTTAAAATGTTATGCTCTTTCTGATTGGGTTTAATGTTTTCTATGAACTGTTTTATGCTGTTTGATCACTTAACTTCCGAAATAATAATCGCATTGTGAACTTACCTCCTAGTAATTTAGCGCATCAGAGATAGTTCCTTATATAAATGAAAGGACCATTAAGCACATCATTTTCTCTGTAAAGCTAGGGATCTCTACGGATCGGTAGTGCACAAGCCTTCATATACTGTTAGCTTCATAATCAACTTAAATAGCTTCACTTAAAGGGATACTAAACCCAATTTTTTTCTTTTATGATTCCGATAGAACAGCTTTTTTTTTCCAGGCTCGCCGGAAATAGAAGTTAAGAAGCAGCGGTGTTAAGAACGCTGCTCCTTAACTCGTCCGCCTGCTATGAGACTGCGGACATCAATGCGCCCGATCGCATACAATCGAGTTGATTGACACCCCCTGCTAGAGGCCAATCTGAAGGGGGCGGCATTGCACAAGCAGTTCACCAGAACTGCTTGTGCAATGATAAATGCCGACAGCGCATCAGGTCCACCAGACAAATGATAAATCGGCCTCCTTGAGTGATTGGCTCATCCATGTGCATTGCTATTTCTTCAACAAAATATATCTAAAGAATGAAGCAAATTAGATAAAAGAAGTATTTTGGAAAGTTGTTTAAAATTGTATCTGAATCATGAACTAAACATTTTGGGGTTCATGTCCCTTTAAATGGATTTGATAGAACAATTTTCAAAAACTTTCCATTGTACTTCTATTATCAGTTTCGCTTAGTTCTCTTGATATCCTTTATTAACGCCTTCGATACCAGGAATTTCAGAGAAAAACTTGCCTTCAGCCCCCTGGTGTCTATGCTGACAGCGGGAACCACACCATGCAGCTCTGTGTTGGACATGTGTACTACATCAACATTGTGTGACTTATTACCTATGTCCATTTGGCGCAAGGGGTTAAACAATAACCCTAGGTGAGTTTCGGAGCGTGCAACTGCCCTTATCCATCTGGCAGCAATGATTAAGAATACCTAGGATTACTGTTTAATAAAGGAAAACAAGAGATCGAACAAACTGTCCCTTTACGTTTGACTTAAAGTGACACTAAACCCAAATTGTTTCTTTCATGATTCAGATAGAGCAGCGATTTTAAGCAACTTTCTAATTTACTCCTAGTATCAATTTTTCTTCATTCTCTTACTATCTTTATTTGAAAAAGAAGGCATCTAAGCTAAGGAGCCAGACAATTTTTGGTTCAGACGCTGGACAGAACTTTTTTATTGGTTCTGTCCAATCAGCAAGGACAACCCAGGTTGTTCACCAAAAATGGTCCGGCATCTAAACTTACATTCTTGCTTTTCAAATAAAGATACCAAGAGAATGAAGAAAATGTGATAATAGGAGTAAATTAGAAAGTTGCTTAAAATTGCATGCTCTATCTGAATCATGAAAGAAAAAATGTGGGTTCAGTGTCCCTTTAACCGTCCCTTTAACGTTTAAATGCTGCTGTTTGATATATAATATACAATGTTGAGTACAATGAGTACAATACAGGGTTTCAAATTCTGAATTAATAGAGCCATTTATAGTACAGTAGTGATTCTGAAGCAGATGTCTCTTTACTGAAACATTTGTTATCAGGTAGTAAAATAGTATCCAGTAAGAGCGACTTGATATTCATTTGCTAACAGGTGATTAGGGAAGGGGATTTAGGTCCTTTCTGCAAATAGACAAATACTGAAACTTAAATGTTAGGAGATCATTTCCTCCAGTTTTCTATTAAAGGGACAGTCAAGTCAAAATGTAACTCACGATTCAAATAGTGCAATGTAATTTTAAACAACTTTCCAATTTACTTTTATCATCAAATTTGCTTTGTTTCTTGGTATTCTTTGTTGAAAGCTAAACCTAGGTAGGCTCATATGCTAAAATCTTAGCCCTTAAAGACCGCCTCTTATCTCAATGCAATTTGACAGTTTTTTAACAGTTAGACACTGCTAATTCATGTGTCATATAGGTAATATTGTGCCCACTCCCATCAATTAATTAATGAGTCAGCACTGATTGGCTATTTTGCAAGTCTGTCAAAAGAACTGAGATAAGAGGGCAGTCTGCAGAGACTTAGAGGCCTATTTATCATATGTCTGTCGGACCTGATCCGACAGTGCGGATCAGGTCCGACAGACATCGCTGAATGCGGAGAGCAATACGCTCTCTGTATTCAGCATTGCACCAGCAGCTCACAAGAGCTGCTGGTGCAACGCCGCCCCCTGCAGACTCGCGGCCAATGGGCCGCCAGCAGGGGGGGTGTCAATCAACCCGATCGATCGGGTTGAATTCCGGCGATTACTGTCCGCCTCATCAGAGCAGACGGACAGGATTATGGAGCAGCGGTCTTTAGACCGCTGCTTCATAACTTGTGTTTCTGGCGAGTCTGAAGACTCACCAGAAACACGGCCCTTCAAGCTCCATACGGAACTTTATAAATGGGCCTCTTAGATACAAGGTAATAACAGAGATAAAAAGTACATTAATATAACAGTGTTGGTTATGCAAAACTGGGGAATAAAGGGATTATCTATATTTTAAAACAATAACAATGTCAGGGTAGCCTGCCCCTTTAAGTCACCAACTATAAAATATTAGATTGTTTAATATTCCACCTTTATTGAAGCTTTGTTTAAATGTATTAAACAATGCTGTTTTGCTACATAATACTAAAGGCTGTACAATATCTGTATATTTACACTGACATAATCATACGGTTTTACTACATAATACTGTACAATATCTGTATATTTACACTTACATAATCTTACGGTTTTACATACTCACATTTGCACACCTGTTGTTGCAGAGCGTCATTGGGTGATACGGTTCGGCTGTGGAAGATTTTACATGACAGCGATAATTATCAGACCTTGATGCAATGCGTTAAAAAATTCACAATTGATCCATTCAAGGTGGAAAAGATAAAGGACATTACTGACCTCTCCAATCTCGTTGGTATCCAGAGACACATCTGTAACTGGTGAGTAACTCTCTTTTATCTTGTAATGTTAATGGCAATGACCCCCATGCCAGCCAATCAGAATTGTCATGTAAGGTATATCACATGGCATAGGGTTGTCAAGTTTACTCCACTCTAGTCCTTTAGAAACCCAGTATCATCTGGTTACCAGGCAACTCGGCACCACGCTAGCTTCACCATTACTTAAATCACAGTGATATTCAAAAACATTAGAAAACATTTTTTCAAGCAGATTTAGAATTTTTTCTAATGCAATAGCTTTGTCTTATCCCTTTTGTTTTACATGCTTTGCTAATCTTCAGTTCACAGGTTAATAGACAAAATTGCTTCTTGGTTTAATAAAAAAAAAACATAATGCTCAAATGACAGTTTGAGACTTATACAGAATTTAAGAAGACATAAAAGTCAAGATGGAACTTTAGTGATTCAGATGAGCTTTATTTAAAAAAAAAAAAAAAAAAAAAAAAACATGATAGCATATGGAGATAGGCTTAGGAGAGTGCATGTCCTGAAAGTTTAATTGCATCCCGGTCGATTCCGAAAATGGCAGAGTGGTGAAAGAATCCGGACCTTTCACCACACTGCCATTTTCGGAATTCACCTGGATTCAGCTTTGCTGCATCCAGGTGAATTCTTTTGGCTCCACGCACAACCAACATTCTATTGGCTGCCTCGCGCTGCTAACATTCCATTGAGGATGCGTGCGCAACTGCCGACGGCGAAGGACATTACAAACGCAATTATAGTATATATATATATATATATATATATATAAAGATAAAATGATAATTTATTAGTACATATTATTTTTAATAATATTCCTTTATTTTACTGTGTATTTAACACCTACAAAAGGGTTAAATACATAGTTAAAGTTAAACTCCTGGTACACCCTCATTCTGCTTTATATGTAGATTTGGCCAGTGACTGGAGCATACATATGTATGTTTGCTTCTCATTGGCTCTATCCTCATCTGGTGTGGCATTTTTATTATGTATCTTAACCCTTTACAGGGGTTACACAGAGTAAAAGAAAGTAACTTGTTTGTTTAAAAATAAAATCCTTTAAAGAGATATTATCTAAAACATCTCCTGAATTCATTGTCATTTTGGTCAATACCTTCTTCTTTTTTTCTTTTTTTTTTTAAACAATAATTATTTATTATTTTCCAGCCCTCGGCCGTCAAAGGACACCATGATGGAAATCCCTGCTATCACGCAACTTAAAAAAATTATACTTGCGTAAGTTTTGTAGGGATTTTAGGGATTTCTTAAAAAGGGGACATGATCCAGACAAAGCACGTAATTTTAGACAACTATCCAAATACTCCTATTATCAAATATACTTTGTTCTCTTGTTGAAGAGCATACTTAGGAGCGTGCACATATCGTGAGCACTATATGGCAGCATTGCTCGCATTTGCAAAAGCTGCTGTGCTCTAGTACTCAACAATGTATAGGAATATTGTTACAAGCACTGCTGCCATACAGTACTCACAACACGTGCACTCTCCTAAGCCTACCTATGTATGCTCTTCAACAAGAGAGCAAAGTATATTTGCTAATAATTAAATTAGAAAGCCTTACAAACTGAATTCTCTGTTTGAATCAGTTTAATTTTGAGTTTTGTGTTCCTGTAGACACCGAACATCACCCCATATATCCTAATGTGCAATGAGATAAATTGTAGAATTTGTGTTTCGTTTATTTATCATTTATTTCTGTTACAGGCTTGGGAAAAAGCAAGGGCACGCTGGTTTCATGACACTTGTTGATACACTCCCAGAATTTCCTGCCCTTCGATATTTAGAGTAAGTTATGTTTTCATTTGAACAATAAACTGAAGGTCATTGCCTTAGTCCAGATGTATCTGTGTGCACCGGCTGAGACGTAGACAGATGGTTTTGTTGCATTGTGTTATTTGCCTAATCTGATTCTGGTAGTAACAATAAAATGTATTAGTCTAGTGATTATGGTTGTTGCTGTCAGTTTTGTAAAGGGAGATGAAACCCCCCAAAAATGTATTTTGTGACTCAGACAGAACATAACATTTTTAAAAAGTTTATAATGGACTAAAATTTGCTTTGTTCACATGATATTCTGTGTCAGAGATACCTAGGTAGCATCTGGAGCACTACAGGGCAGGAAATAGTGCTGTTATCTATTGCTCTTGCAAATGGATAACATTCTTGCAAAACTGCTGCCATATAGTGGTCAAGGAATGGGTCTGCTCCTAAGCATACGTCCCTGCTTTTTCAACAAAATATACCAAAAGAACAAAGAAAAATTGAGAATAGAAGTAAATTAGAAAGTTGTTTGAACTCACATGCTCTATCTGAATTATGGAAGAAAGAAATGTGTGTTTCATATCCCTTTAACTTAAAAAGTTTTTTAGTTAACTACATTTGCCACCCAGACAGTATTTTCAAGGTTATGGTCATGTTATGGTGAAACCTATTCTGAGTGCTTTTCAGGAGCGTATTTTGGTCTAGGCAAACAAGGCACTTGCCTAGGGTGCAAATTGGGAGGGGGGAGCACTTTTTTGTGGCTAAATGGGTAAAAAGCTTAAAATTATTTTAGAAGTCTTATACAGTACAGGAATATATGAAAAAAGGCAAAAAGTCTAATGGATATTGAGCTATATGAGCCATCAGAGCTTGACGTCAGGTCAGTACGAAAATGCCAGGTGAGAAGAAAGCGCAAACAAGTGCTGGGTGGATGAGCCTTATGATTGAGTAAGACTCCAAAAAGAACCAGAAGATCTCTACCATTCAACCACATGATTATGTGAAGAGAGAGACGCTAACCGCTTGCTCCATTCAGTATAACTGTAACGGGTATCAGTGTGTTAGCCACCCAGTAGCGTATTCGAAAGCAGACAATGAGGCATCAAAAAAGAGTGGTGCGTGTCAGACCTTCACTCACCCTATTCCTGGCTGTATCAGAGTTCATTCGTAGTGGTGCGTTTAACAGCTGCAGTGATCCGTTGTTCAGGTGTGAAGGAGAGACTAACAACTCCTATCCTCCAAACGCCACTCACGGCAGTAGCAGCTTGACATAACCATGTGACCACCCATCATCCAATCATATCCTCGGCAGACCCTGGAATCCTGACGTCTCCGGCTCCTATCCATGCTGGACAGATAAACACACAGGCAGGCAGAGGCTAGTGTAACGGATTGAAATTCCTGAAATCCACTGTAGTATATAGAAAACAAAGGGTTCCAAAAAGCCTCCAATGATAAAAAATAAAAACATCACTGTATTGCTTATCCATTAAAACAACAGGAAACATAAAAATTACATGGCCACAATAAACGTCTGACCGATTTCAGTCACATAGACCGTAGTCATAGACAGTCTATGATTACGGTCTATATGACCAAAACCGATCAGACGTTTTTTGTGGACGCAGAATTTTTATGTTTCCTGTTGTTTTAATAGATAAGCAATAAAGTGATGTTTTTATCTTTATCATTGGAGGCTTTTTGGAACCCTTTGTTTTCTAACTACAGGAATATAATTGGAGATTTTGCCTAAAGAGTTTTCATTCTAGGGGGCATAATAAGAGGCTGCCCATGGAGCTTACAGTTTAGATGTAGCTCTGAACCTTTCTTTTATTCAGCAAACTAACGCCTAGATTACGAGTCTTGCGTTAGCCTTAAAAAGCAGCGTTGAGAGGTCCCAATGCTGCTTTTTACCTAACGCTGGTATTATGAGTCTGACAAGTACAGGCTCACCGCTCACTTTTCTTCCGTGACTCGAGGCTACTGCAAATCCCCTTACGTCAATTGTGTATCCTATCTTTTTAATGGGATTTGCCTAACGCTGGTATTACGAGTCTTGGAAAAAGTGAGCGGTACACCCTCTACTGGCAAGACTCCTAACGCATTTAAAAGTCAGTAGTTAAAAGTTTTATGGGCTAACGCTGTAACATAAAACTCTTAACTAAAGTGCTAAAAGTACACTAACACCCATAAACTACCTATTAACCCATAAACCAAGCTCCCCCCACCGCATCGGAAACACTTAACTAAAATGTTTAACCCCTAATCTGCCGATCGGACATCGCCGCCACTTTAATAAATATATTAACCACTAAACCGCCGTACTCCCGCCTCGCAAACACTAGTTACATTTTATTAACCCCTAATCTGCCATCCCTAACATTGCCGACACCTACTTACATTTATTAACCCCTAATCTGCCACCCCCAACGTCGCTGCTACTATATTAAAGGTATTAACCCCTAAACCTAAGTCTAAACCTAAACCTAACCCCCCCTAACTTAAATATAATTTTAAATAATCTAAATAAAATTACTACAATTAAATAAATTAATCCTATTTAAAACTAAATACTTACCGATAAAATAAACCCTAAGCTAGCTACAATATAACTAATAATTACATTGTAGCTAGTTTAGGATTTATATTTATTTTGCAGGCAACTTTGTATTTATTTTAACTAGGTACAATAGTTATTAAATAGTTATTAACTATTTAATAACTTCCTAGTTAAAATAAAGACAAATATACCTGTAAAATAAATCCTAACCTAAGTTACAATTACACCTAACACTACACTATAATTAAACTAATTACCTAAACTACCTACAATTAATTACAATTAAATTAAATAAACTAAATTACGAAAACAAACAAACACTAAATTACAGAAAATTAAAAAAGAATTACAAGAATTTTAAACTAATTACACCTATTCTAATCCCCCTAATAAATTATAAAAGCCCCCCAAAATAATAAAATTCCCTACCCTACACTAAATTACAAATAGCCCTTAAAAGGGCCTTTTGCGGGGCATTGCCCCAAAGTAATCAGCTCTTTCACCTGTAACAAAAAATACAATACCCCCCCCCAACATTAAAACCCACCACCCACACACCCAACCCTACTCTAAAACCCACCCAATCCCCCCTTAAAAAACCTAACACTACCCCCCTGAAGATCTCCCTACCTTGAGCCGTCTTCACCCAGCCGGGCACAAGTGGACCTCCAGAGGGGCAGAAGTCTTCATCCGATCCGGGCAGAAGAGGTCCTCCAAGCGGCTGAAGTCTTCATCCAGACGGCATCTTCTATCTTCATCCATCCGGAGCGGAGCGGATCCATCTTCAATCCAGCCGACGCGGAGCCATCAACGTCCTAACGAAGAATGAAGGTTCCTTTAAATGATGTCATCCAAGATGGCGTCCCTTGAATTCCGATTGGCTGATAGGATTCTATCAGCCAATTGGAATTAAGGTAGGAAAAATCCTATTGGCTGATCCAATCAGCCAATAGGATTGAAGTTCAATCCTATTGGCTGATGGGATCAGCCAGTAGGATTGAGCTCGCATTCTATTGGCTGTTCCAATCAGCCAATAGAATGTGAGCTCAATCCTATTGGCTGATTGGATCAGCCAATAGGATTTTTCCTACCTTAATTTCGAGGAATCGGAATTCAAGGGACGCCATGTTGGATGACATCATTTAAAGGAACCTTCATTCTTCGTTAGGACGTCGATGGAAGAGGATGGCTCTGCGTCGGCTGGATTGAAGATGGATCCACTCCGCTCCGGATGGATGAAGATAGAAGATGCCGTGTGGATGAAGACTTCTGCCGCTTGGAGGACCTCTTCTGCCCGGATCGGATGAAGACTTTTGCCCCTCTGGAGGTCCACTTGTGCCCGGCTGGGTGAAGACGGCTCAAGGTAGGGAGATCTTCAGGGGGGTAGGGTTAGGTTTTTTTAAGGGGGGATTGGGTGGGTTTTAGAGTAGGGTTGGGTGTGTGGGTGGTGGGTTTTAATGTTGGGGGGGTATTGTTTTTTTTTTTTACAGGTGAAAGAGCTGATTACTTTGGGGCAATGCCCCGCAAAAGGCTATTTGTAGTTTAGTGTAGGGTAGGGAATTTTATTATTTTGGGGGGGCATTTTTAATTTATTAGGGGGATTAGAATAGGTGTAATTAGTTTAAAATTCTTGTAATCCTTTTTTATTTTCTGTAATTTAGTGTTTGTTTTTTTCGTAATTTAGTTTATTTAATTTAATTGTAATTAATTGTAGGTAGTTTAGGTAATTAGTTTAATTATAGTGTAGTGTTAGGTGTAATTGTAACTTAGGTTAGGATTTATTTTACAGGTATATTTGTCTTTATTTTAACTAGGAAGTTATTAAATAGTTAATAACTATTTAATAACTATTGTACCTATTTAAAATAAATACAAAGTTGCCTGTAAAATAAATATAAATCCTAAACTAGCTACAATGTAATTATTAGTTATAGTGTAGCTAGCTTAGGGTTTATTTTATCGGTAAGTATTTAGTTTTAAATAGGATTAATTTATATAATTGTAGTAATTTTATTTACATTATTTAAAATTATATTTAAGTTAGGGGGGGTTAGGGTTAGGTTTAGACTTAGGTTTAGGGGTTAATACCTTTAATATAGTAGCGGAGACGTTGGGGGTGGCAGATTAGGGGTTAATAAATGTAAGTAGGTGTCGGCGATGTTAGGGACGGCAGATTAGGGGTTAATAAAATGTAACTAGTGTTTGCGAGGCGGGAGTACGGCGGTTTAGTGGTTAATATATTTATTAAAGTGGCGGCGATGTCCGATCCGCAGATTAGGGGTTAAAAAATGTATTATAGTGTTTGTGATGTGGGGGGGGGGCTCGGTTTAGGGGTTAATATGTAGTTTATGGGTGTTAGGGTACTTTTAGCACTGTAGTTAAGAGCTTTATGTTCCAGCATTAGCCCATAAAACTCTTAACTACTGACTTTTAAATGTGGTAGAAGTCTTGACAGGAGAGGGTCTACCGCTTACTTCTTCCAAGACTCGAAATACCAGCGTTAGGCAAATCTCATTAAAAAGATAGGATACGCAATTGACGTAAAGGGATTTGCGGTATGGAAAAGTCGCAGAAGAAAAGTGAGCGGTGAGCCTGTACCTGTCAGACTCATAATACCAGCATTAGGTAAAAAGCAGCATTGGGACCTCTCAACGCTGCTTTTTAATACCCCTGAAGCTTGAATGGACCTATATATTTGTAGCTGTTTTTCGGTATAATTGTATTCATGGTTTCAGATTAACTGGATTTTTGTTTTCTTTTTAAATGAATCAAAAGATTAATTGTTAGTTAATTATGTCATTCTGTTTGACACTTGCAGTTTGCACAACTTGACTGAAAATCATATTGGAGATAAAGGAGTTGAGAAACTGTCAGAAAAATTTCCAGAGCTTCAGTCGCTTGAGACGTTGGAGTAAGTATAGAGAACAAAGTCTATTAGCACAGCTGTTGTTTTTTGCTTTTTGTAATGTTAGGTTTTGTTATTTATTGTAAATATAGTGTTTGTTATTTTTGTAGCTTAGGTTTTTTTTAGCTTAGAGGTGGAGGGTGGTTAGGTGTTAGATAGTTGAGTAGTGTATTTTGCATTGGGGGGTTGTGGCAGTATAGGGGTTAATAGGTTAGGGGTATTGGCAGTATAGGGGTTAATAGGATAGGAAGTTTATTACTGTGGGCTATTGGCGGTATAGGGGTTAATAGGGTAGTAAGTTTATTACAGTGGGCTATTGGGGGATTAGGGGTAAAGTAGTGCCAAGTTTGCGGTTGTGGGTTATGGCAGTTTAGGGGTTATGTAGTGTAGAGTTAGTTTGCGATCGTGGGTTATGGGAGTTTAGGGGTTAATTGGTGTAGGGTTAGTTGTTGTTGGTGGTGGGTTATGGCAGTTTAGGGGTTAATTAGTGTAGATTTAGTTTGCTTGTGGGTTATGAAAGTTTAGGGGTTAAGCAGTGTAGAGTTAGTTTGCAGTTGTGGGTTAGGGCGGTTTCTGGGTTAATTAGTGTAGGGTTAGTTTGTGGTGGTGGGCTATTGGTGGTTTAGAGGTTAAGTAGTGTAGGGTTAATTTGTAGTTATGGGTTATGGCGGTTTACGGGTTAATTAGTGTAGGGTTAGTTTGTGGTGGGTTATGGCAGTTTAGGGGTTAATTAGAGTAGATACATTTTGCGGTTTAGTGGTTAATTAGTGTAGGGTTAGTTTGTGGTGGGTTATGGCAGTTTAGGGGTTAATTAGAGTAGATACATTTTGCGGTTTAGTGGTTAATTAGTGTAGGGTTAGTTTGTGGTGGGTTATGGCAGTTTAGGGGTTAATTAGAGTAGATACATTTTGCGGTTTAGTGGTTAATTAGTGTAGGGTTAGTTTGTGGTGGGTTATGGCAGTTTAGGGGTTAATTAGAGTAGATACATTTTGCGGTTTAGTGGTTAAGTAGTGTAGGGTTAGTTGGTGGTGGGTTATGGCAGTTTAGGGGTTAATTAGTGTAGATTTATTTTGCGGTTTAGGGGTTAAGTAGTGTAGGGTTAGTTGGTGGTTGTGGGTTATGTTGGTTTAGGGTTACATAGATATATTTATTAGGCTTAGTGCTATATATTTAAAGGGGATCCTTAACATCGTCAATGCCAGTGCTGATGCGGCTTGGAATATTACGCCAGCATCGCCACCCATTGCTATGTATAGTAAAACGCCCCTTTGCGATGCTGCCTTAAAGAGTAATGTCAGCACATTAGAATATTTTGCCGGCATTCTTGACATCTCATTGGATCCCTTTTGAACATATCACTGCGTCACAGCACTAAGAATCCGTCCCATTTCCTGTTTCAATATTAATTTAAAGAGCTTTTATCTAACATTATAATGATATATATTGATGCATAAAGAATATTTTTGAATGTAAAGTCCGTTTCAGATTGAAGCTATAGCAGCAAACACACAAGGCAGAGGAAGACACCAAGCAGACATTACCTTAGTATATGACACTGAACCATACGTTTGTTTTCCCTACAGCCTCTCACAAAACAGCATCACTGACGCTGGTGTGGAGAAATTAGCTGCTTCTCTTCCATACTTGAGGTCGTTGCAGACACTTAGGTAAGTGAGCAGAGAATGTGACAAACACTGCCAGGGGCAGGCGCTGATACACAAGCTACAGGTTACATAGACCCTCGGCACCACTCAGCAGAAAACATTGGTCATTTGTTATCGGCAGTTGGAAACTTCTCATTAAACAACTAATCGTTTGTATTTATAACACATTTATGTACACAGGGGAATCCATTAAAGGGACAGTAAAATCAAAATGAAATGTTCATGATTCTGATAGAATTTGCAATTTTTAGAGACTTTGAATTTACTTCTGTTATTTACTTTATTCTCTTGGATCATTAATTGAAAAGCATACTTAGGTAGACTCAGGAGCAGCAATGCACTACTGGGAAGCAGCTGCTGATTGGTGGCTACACACATATGCCTTTTGTCATTGGCTCACTGGATATGCTCAGCTAGCTCCCAGTATTGCACTGCTATCCATTGATTGTATTTATATAAATAGTCATAGTAAAAATCTACATGTCAGCGAGACATTATGAGCTAGATTACAAGCTTGCATGCTAACTCCGCTAGAAATAAACTTTTTGCAAGCCTCAGGTAGCGTTCGTATTACAACACGATGTGCGCAAAAAGCTGTTAGAATATTGTGCATGGTCACGTATTCCCCCATAGAAGTCAATGGAGCAAAAAAGTGAAGAAAAAAACACCCTTCTTACGCACAAACCCAATCGTATTTTCTCATGCGCACTAACCCAACATTCAACATTTAATATTTCACATTCCAATGTTCTTCACATAGCAGAATATGTTATATGTATTTTTAAATACATATTTCTACATATATCTGATGGTATTTTGGTACAATATATATTTATACCTATATATATATATATGTAGAAACATAGAAACATAGATATTGACCGCAGATAAGAGCCATAGGCCCAGCAAGTCTGCCCGATATTACCTAACAGTATAAACTTATCTAGTTCGTAGGATAGCCTTATGCTTGTCCCAGGCATTAGTTATTATGTAGGATAGCCTTATGCTTGTCCCAGGCATTAGTTATTATGTAGGATAGTCTTATGCTTGTCCCAGGCATTAGTTATTATGTAGGATAGATAGCCTTATGCTTGTCCCAGGCATTAGTTATTATGTAGGATAGCCTTATGCTTGTCCCAGGCATTTTTAAAGTCCCCCACAGTGTTTGTCGCTACTACCTCTTGAGGAAGTTTATTCCATAAATCAATCACTCTTTCTGTAAAGAAGCTTCCTCAAATTACTCCTGAATCTACTTCCCTTCAGCTTGAGCTCATGACCTCTTGTTCTTGAATTTTCCATTTTATGTAAAATACCCACAGCCTCAGTTTTACTAAGCCCTTTAACATACTTGAAAGTTGCTATCATATCACCTCTTTCCCTTCTCTCCTCTAAGCTATACATATTTAGGTCATTGAGCCTATCCTGGTAAGTTTTATTTTTTAGACCATGTACCATTTTGGTAGCCCTCCTTTGTACAGATTCAAGTTTGTTAATATCCTTCTGAAGATATGGCCTCCAGAACTGCACACAATACTCAAGATGAGGCCTAACTAATGATCTATAAAGTGGCATAAGAACCTTACTATTTCTGCTGCAAATACCTCTACCAATACATCCAAGCATTCTGCTAGCCTTACTCGCTGCATTACTACATTGTTTACTAAGTTTTAAATCATCTGAAATAAAAATTCCCAAGTCCTGTTCCTCGTCTGTAACAGTCAGTAAAGTGTCATTGAGTCTGTAATTAACATTTGGATTTTTCTTCCCTAAATGCATTATTTTACACTTTGCTGTGTTAAACTTTAGATCCCAGTCATTTGTCCAATCCTCCAATTGTTGTATATCACTTCTCATTTTGTCTACCCCCCCGGAACATCTACTTTGTATCATCTGCAAACAGACATACTTTCCCCTGTAGCCCTTTGCTGATATCACAGATAAATATGTTAAACAAAACAGGCCCTAGAACTGACCCCTGAGGAACACAACTAGTAACAGCCCCTCTGCTGAATGAACTCCATTTACTAAGACACTTTGTTTTCTGTCCTTAAGCCAGCATTCCACCCAGTTCACAATTTTTGAGTCTAGACCAAGGAGATACAGTTTGTGAATTAGTTTATTGTGTGGGACGGTGTCAAATGCTTTACTGAAATCTAGATATGCTACATCAACTGCACCATACTTTTACCTAATACTTTTGTTACATAATCAAAGAAGTCAATTAGATTAGTCTGACATCATCTCCCTGAAGTAAAACCATGCTGATTTTGGTCCTCTAAATTGTTTGTCTTTATGTAAGTCATAATTCTTTCTTTTAAGAGGCTTTCCATTAATGTCCCTACTACTGAAGTTAAACTAACTGGCCTGTAGTTGCCAGATTCTTCTCTACTACCCTTTTTATGAAGAGGTATCACATTTACTATTATGCAATCATCTGGAACAGCTCCTGTTAATAGTGACTGATTAAACAGATCAGTTAATGGGGCAGTTAGCACTGATCAAAGTTATTTTAAAACCCTTGGATGAATATTATCAGGAACCAATGCCTTTTTAACATTTATTTTTGATAATGCTAACAAAACCTCATCCTTTGTAAAAAGATTAGTGTTAAGCTTGTTTCTATTTTTCATAGCATCCCTTAATGCAGACATTCTATCTTCACAATCTTTTGTGAAAACAGAAGTAATCATCTTCTCTTCTACATGAGCTTTAACCTTTCTAATTAACTGCTTAGTCTTTTTTTGTTGGAGTCTCCATGTTTTCATATCATCATCTGATTGTGTGTGTCTGTAATTTTTATAAGCTATCTTTTTTATCTTTACAGCATGTGCTACTTCTTTGGAAAACCAAATTGGTTTCAGCTTTCTGTATATACATATACATAATTATATATAGGTATAGATATATATATATATATATATAGATGTATACTGGAGCATCTATTTATAAATAGATATAACTTATTCTGCTATGTGCAGAGCATTGGATTGTGAATTTTTTTACAGCAAATACATACGCCTAGATTTAGAGTTCTGCGTTAGCCGTCAAAACCAGCGTTAGGGGCTAACGCTGGTTTTGGGCTACCGCTGGTATTTAGAGTCGTGTAGGTAAGGGTCTAACGCTCACTTTCCAGCCGCGACTTTTCCATACCACAGATCCCCCTACGCCATTTGCGTATCCTATCTTTTCAATGGGATCTTTCTAACGCCGGTATTTAGAGTCTTGGCTGAAGTGAGAGTTAGAAATCTAATGACCAAACTCCAGCCGCAGAGAAAAGCCAGGAGTTAAGAGCTTTCTGGGCTAACGACAGTTCATAAAGCTCTTAACTACTGTGCTCTAAAGTACACTAACACCCATAAACTACCTATGCACCCCTAAACCGAGGTCCCCCCACATCGCCGCCACTCTAATAAAAATTAATAAAAAAATTTAACCCCTAATCTGCCGACCGCACACCGCCGCAACCTACGTTATCCCTATGTACCCCTAATCTGCTGCCCCTAACACCGCCAACCCCTAAATTATATTTATTAACCCCTAATCTGCCCCCCCCAACGTCACCGCCACCTACCTACAATTATTAACCCCTAATCTGCCGACCGGACTTCACCGCTACTATAATAAATGTATTAACCCCTAATCCGCCTCACTCCCGCCTCAAAAACCCTATAATAAATAGTATTAACCCCTAATCTGCCCTCCCTAACATCGCCGACACCTAACTTCAAGTATTAACCCCTAATCTGCCGACCGGACCTCGCCGCTACTCTAATAACTGTATTAAACCCTAAAGCTAAGTCTAACCCTAACACTAACACCCCCCTAAGTTAAATATAATTTTTATCTAACAAAATAAATTATTTCTTATTAAATAAATTATTCCTATTTAAAGCTAAATACTTACCTGTAAAATAAACCCTAATATAGCTACAATATAACAAATAATTATATTGTAGCTATTTTAGGATTAATATTTATTTTACAGGCAACTTTGTATTTATTTTAACCAGGTACAATAGCTATTAAATAGTTATTAACTATTTAATAGCTACCTAGTTAAAATAATTACAAAATTACCTGTAAAATAAATCCTAACCTAAGTTACAATTAAACCTAACACTACACTATCAATAAATTAATTAACTAAAATACCTACAATTATCTACAATTAAACCTAACACTACACTATCAATAAATTAATTAAATAAAATACCTACAAATAAATACAATTAAATAAACTAACTAAAGTACAAAAAAATTAAAAAAGAACTAAGTTACAAAAAATAAAAAAATAATTTACAAACATTATAAAAATATTACAACAATTTTAAGCTAATTACACCTACTCTAAGCCCCCTAATAAAATAACAAAGCCCCCCAAAATAAAAAAATACCCTACCCTATTCTAAAATAAAAATTGAAAAGCTCTTTTACCTTACCAGCCCTTAAAAGGGCCCTTTGCGGGGCATGCCCCAAAGAATTCTGCTCTTTTGCCTGTAAAAAAAAAACATACAATACCCCCCCAACATTACAACCCACCACCTACATACCCCTAATCTAACCCAAACCCCCCTTAAATAAACCTAACACTAAGCCCCTGAAGATCTCCCTACCTTATCTTCACCACCCTGGGTATCACCGATCCGTCCACAAGAGGCTCTGAAGTCTTCATCCAAGCCCAAGTGGGGGCTAAAGAGGTCCATCATCGGGCTGAAGAGATCCATCATCCGGCTGAAGAGGTCCATCATCGGGCTGAAGTCTTGATCCAAGCGGGGGCTGAAGAGATCCATCATCCAGCTGAAGTCTTGATCCAAGCGGGGGCTGAAGAGATCCATCATCCGGCTGAAGTCTTCTATCAAGCGGCATCTTCAATCTTCTTTCTTCCGGATCCATCTTCATCCCGCCGACGCGGAACATCCTTCTTCACCGACGAACTCCCGACGAATGAAGGTTCCTTTAAGGGACGTCATCCAAGATGGCGTCCCTCGAATCAGATTCAAGTTCAATCCGATTGGCTGATCCAATCAGCCAATCAGATTGAGCTCGCATTCTATTGGCTGATCGGAACAGCCAATAGAATGCGAGCTCAATCAGATTGGCTGATTGGATCAGCCAATCGGATTGAACTTGAATCTGATTGGCTGATTCCATCAGTCAATCAGAATTTTCCTACCTTAATTCCGATTGGCTGATAGAATCCTATCAGCCAATCGGAATTTGAGGGACGCCATCTTGGATGACGTCCCTTAAAGGAACCGTCATTCGTCGGGAAGTCGTCGGCCAGGATGGATGTTCCGCGTCGGCGGGATGAAGATGGATCCGGAAGAAAGAAGATTGAAGATGCCGCTTGATAGAAGACTTCAGCCGGATGATGGATCTCTTCAGCCCCCGCTTGGATCAAGACTTCAGCCGGATGATGGATCTCTTCAGCCCCCGCTTGGATCAAGACTTCAGCTGGATGATGGACCTCTTCAGCCCAATCATGGACCTCTTCAGCCGGATGATGGACCTCTTCAGCCCGATGATGGACCTCTTCAGCCCCCGCTTGGGCTTGGATGAAGACTTCGGAGCCTCTTGTGGACGGATCGTTGATACCCGGCATGGTGAAGATAAGGTAGGGAGATCTTCAGGGGCTTAGTGTTAGGTTTATTTAAGGGGGGTTTGGGTTAGATTAGGGGTATGTGGGTGGTGGGTTGTAATGTTGGGGGGGTATTGAATGGGTTTTTTTACAGGCAAAAGAGCAGAATTCTTTGGGGCATGCCGCGCAAAAGGCCCTTTTAAGGGCTGGTAAGCTAAAAGAGCTTTTCAATTTTTATTTTAGAATAGGGTAGGGCATTTTTTTATTTTGGGGGGCTTTGTTATTTTCTTAGGGGGCTTAGAGTAGGTGTAATTAGCTTAAAATTGTTGTAATATTTTTATAATGTTTGTAAATTATTTTTTTATTTTTTGCAACTTAGTTCTTTTTTTATTTTTTGTACTTTAGTTAGTTTATTTAATTGTATTAATTTGTAGTTATTTTATTTAATTAATTTATTGATAGTGTAGTGTTAGGTTTAATTGTAGATAATTGTAGGTATTTTATTTAATTAATTTATTGATAGTGTAGTGTTAGGTTTAATTGTAACTTAGGTTATGATTTATTTTACAGGTAATTTTGTAATTATTTTAACTAGGTAGCTATTAAATAGTTATTAACTATTTAATAGCTATTGTACCTGGTTAAAATAAATACAAAGTTGCCTGTAAAATAAATATTAATCCTAAAATAGCTACAATATAATTATTATTTATATTGTAGCTATATTAGGGTTTATTTTACAGGTAAGTATTTAGCTTTAAATAGGAATAATTTATTTAATAAGAAATAATTTATTTCGTTAGATAAAAATTATATTTAACTTAGGGGGGTGTTAGGGTTAGGGTTAGACTTAGCTTTAGGGGTTAATACATTTATTAGAGTAGCGGTGAGGTCCGGTCGGCAAATTAGGGGTTAATACTTGAAGTTAGGTGTCGTCGATGTTAGGGAGGGCAGATTAGGGGTTAATACTATTTATTATAGGGTTATTGAGGCGGGAGTGAGGCGGATTAGGGGTTAATAACTTTATTATAGTAGCGGTGAGGTCCGGTCGGCAGATTAGGGGTTAATAATTGTAGATAGGTGGCGGCGACGTTGGGGGCGGCAGATTAGGGGTTAATAAATATAGGGGTCGGCGGTGTTAGGGGCAGCAGATTAGGGGTGTGAGCTGATTCCTTTTGGACATTATATCCTGTTACCCTTTTTATCCTTTTTGTTTTAAGGATTTTTCAATAAAGATATATATATATATATTTTAACTGCCGGTGCTCCTTCCAATTCTTTTTTCCTTCTACGCAGCAGATTAGGGGTACATAGGGATAACGTAGTTTGCGGTGGTGTACGGAGCGGCAGATTAGGGGTTAAAAGTTTAATGCAGTTGTCAGCGATAGCGGGGGCGGAGATTAGGGGTTAATAAGTGTAAGGCTAGGGGTGTTTAGACTCGGGGTACATGTTAGGGTGTTAGGTGCAGACTTAGGAAGTGTTTCCCCATAGGAAACAATGGGGCTGCGTTAGGAGCTGAACGCTGCGTTTTTGCAGGTGTTAGGTTTTTTTCAGCTCAAATGGCCCCATTGTTTCCTATGGGGGAATCGTGCACGAGCACGTTTTTGAAGCTGGCCGCGTCCGTAAGCACCGCTGGTATTTAGAGTTGCAGTGGCGGTAAATATGCCTGTACGCTCCCTTTTTGGAGCCTAACGCAGCCATTCTGTGAACTCTAAATACCAGCGGTATTTAAAAGGTGCGGGGGGAAAAATGCACGCGTAGCTAACGCACCCCTTTGGCCGCAGAACTCTAAATCTAGCCGATAGTTAAAACTTTTATTTAATATGAATATTGAATAAGTAAGATTTTCATGTTTTCTTCTATTTGACTTTAAAGGGCTCCAATGCACTGATATATAGGTCTATATTTGTGTACATATGTATTTATGTGTTTATGTCTGTAAGTACATATATATATATATATACACACATCTTTAGACATAATATCTCTATGATAAAGCCCATTGCCTGCCTTTTTTTCTAACACCTGAGACCTCATGTCTTTGAGACTTTAACTTTTTTGGGCAATCTTGTTTTTTAATAATTTTTATTAGATGGTGTTATTATGAGTGTAACTTTTTAATGTGTTTTGTGCAACTTTTTATTCGAGCGTAACAGTTAACCAGAGCTCTGAGTTTGCACTTACCCGACATGCGTTAAATTATATTGCTCTCGAGCGAACACATTTACTTTCAACTTTTAATACACATGCTACTTCCAATACGCAGCCGATATTGATTGCACGTAACGGTTAGCACGCCACTCCTAATCTGGTCCTAAATAAGCATTTACAGAAAAGTCTGATATTTTGTTTATTTCGTCCCCTTTGATGTGGCCAATTAGGTAAAGATATATCTGAACTCCTAAACATATCAAGCAGTTATTGGGTAGCATGTAGCTGGGTCAGAAATGTGAAACAGAATACATTCCAGAGCCCCTTTGGGAGCAAAGGAAAAACACAATTTTCAGAAATAAATAACATGAATAATATAAAAATCTGGTGCTCACAAACAAAACAGAGTTTGTTGTAGAATATTTGCAAATGATAAGTGGCATTTTCCACACTATTACTGTTATTGTATTAATATGTATGAACGGAAGTGCACATTCATCTGTTCACATAATTACTTGAGTTATGCTATTGATTTGCTGTGATCTAACATTATGTAACGTCTTATCTGTGATGTGAACGGGCCTAGAACAGCCCAGACAAATAATTCTTATTACCTGGTGAGTCACACCCGGCCCCGCGGCCACACGCCAGGGAGACGATTACTGTAATACAGTCTGCTAATGTGAATGTATTGAGACCTTTCAGGACAGCTGCCTGTAGATATTTAACTTCAGAAGCAAAATACTGTAGGATTGTATAACCAACAGGTGCATAATAAAAAGACAATGCAATAGCACTTACTCAGAATTTTAAATGATTGAGCAGTGGAAAAAAAAATTCTGGCACATTTCAGAATTTATTTAAATTTGCCTGTCCGAGGTATCATGTGACAGCCATCAGCCAATCACAAACTCATATTTATGTATATGCTGTGAACTTCTGCACATGCTCAGTAGGAGCTGGTGTCTCAGAATGTCTGTATATAAAAATCTGCACAATTTAATATTGGAAGTAACTCGGAAAGTTGTTTAAAATTGCTGCTCTAGCTGATTCCTTTAAGTTTATTTTGACTTTAGTGTCTCTTTAAATGTTGGAGAATTAAAGGGATATTTAACTGCTGGATACTGCTGGGTTATTTTAACCCTTACATGTGCTGACTGGTAAAGCTCTAACTGACTGGCATCATCGCTGTGACAGAAGCAATGAGTAATTACAGATCAGAGACATCAGAAACATTTGTACAGCTGTATTAATCACGTTGGATTAAAGTGACTCTCAAGTCTAAATTAAACTTTCATGATTCAGACAGAGCAGAAATTATAAACAACTTTCCAATTTACTTCCATTAAGAAAATGTGCACAGACCTTTTATATTTACACTTTTTGAGTCACCAGCTCCTACTGAGCATGTGCAAGAATTCACAGAATATACTATATGCATTTGTGATTGGCTGATGGCTGTCACATGATACAGGGGGGGAGTGGAAATTGAAATAACTGAAATTTGTCAGAAAAAAATCTACTACACATTTAAAGTTTAGACTAAGTGCTATTGCATGGTCTTTTTATAGTGCAAATCTACTGTATTCACTGGTCCTTTAGCGTGCACAATACAGAGTATGGGTTTTGTAGCGGCTGCATTTCTCTGTATTATAGCTGAAGGTTTTTTCCTAATTTTAATGTTTTCTATAACTTTTAATCTGTGCAAAAAAGCTCCTGCTGTGTATTGTGTAAGCTAACCCCAAGTGCACAGTACAGCCGTGAAAACGCCAAGATCTGGTCTGTGAATGTGCCGTCTTGTGTCATGGGGGTGACGAGGTGGCAGCTTCACAAACTGGCACCAGTAAGGGGTAAATAAGCATAATAAAACAATATTATGGTGAGTAATAACCAGTTGTGGTTATGCTTGTCTCATTGCTTTATATATTCGGATGGGTTTTATCAGTACCCACTTTTCTCCTCTACGATCTTCTAGTTTCCTTGTGTTCTTTAGACCAGCCACATTTAATGGGAGTGTTAATCTGTTTTCTAAAAGAGATAGTAAAGTCAAAATGAAACTTTGATTTTCATATAAAACTTACAATTTTAAACAACTTTCCAATTTACTTCTATTATCAAATGTACCTTGTTTTCTTGGTATCTTTTGTTCAAGAGTTAATCTAGGTAGGCTGGTAACAGCTCAGGAGTGTGCACGTTTCTTTCTATTGCAGCAGTTTTTGCAACTATGTGTAACATTACTGTAAACATTGTTGCAAACACAGCTGCCAGATGGCTAAAGACACGTGATTGTTCCTGAGCTCAGCTAGGATTAGTATTTAACAAAAGATACCAAGAGAACAAAATTGATAATATATATAAATTGGAAAGTTGTTTAAAACGTTATGATCTATCCGATTAATTTAAATTTAATTTTGATTTTACTGTCCCTTTGACAGTTTTTCATTCGATGTACCCTGCAATAATGTAACCGTCCCCTGTATTGTATTTTTCAGCTTGTATAACAACTATGTGCGTGATACTGGAGCAGAACGTGTCGCAGAGATACTTCCAAAAATGTTGTCACTAGAGGAGCTACAGTAAGTGCACATGGGTAATACATTATTACAGGAAGTACAAACACAGGGGTCCTACCGTTAATATATTATTATGTTTATTAGCAAGTTATTCTGTAGCAGCGGTGCTTTAAAACAAATAATAATATTTTGCTCTCTGCTGTTTTCTTGCTTTGTGTAGTAGTGTAGGCTGTATCCTGAACTCTTTTGATTTGCAAATTCTTGTAAACTGTGCTAACAAAATGACAGCGTGAAATGCTTTTAAAGCTTATATTTTGTAGGTTGTTTGCAACTCAATGTATATAGGTCTATAGAATAAAACAAATAATTTAAATGTCCCTTTAAAGACTCACACTGCTGTGAATAGACCTGTTAGTAATTATACATAGCTGTGCTATAGGGCAAGTCACCCCTTTATTAGATCTCAGCAATGGAATAGTGGGGTGCTGTACAGCAGAGCTTACATTCTAATGTGATAACTAGCACTCTTATTTACATATATACAATTGTCTACAGCTTGGAGTGTAATGAAATTACAGAGAACGGAGCACGGAAGCTGACACAGAGCCTACAGCTTTGTCCTAACATGAAGAGCCTGAGGTACGTAGGAGAAATATATATATATATATATATATATATAAATAATAGCCTTTTATATCATAATGAATCATATTTGTTTATTCATGATTCCAGGTTTATCAGAGTGATCACATTCTGCTTAATTTTCTATCAAAGGGGCATTCTGGAGCTCGTATGAATTTTTCGATATAAGCTTTCGATTGGTGCGTACACACTATGGGCCAGATTACGAGTGGAGCGCTATGTATCGCTCCTGCTCGAGCATTAACTCCGCTAGAAGTAAGCTTTTGTGCTCGTCATATACTGCGCGTATTACAAGTTACAAGTAAAACGTTTTCGCACGAGCACTAACCTGACGCATGCTATAGATGAAGTTAGAATATTGCGATCGCCTTAACATATTCCCCAATAGACTTTAATGGAGCGTGAAAAGTGGGGGAAAAACTAACACCCTACTCGCACGCAAACCCAACATGAAAATATGAATGTTTCACATTCTAATGTTCTTCACATAGCAGAATATGTTCTATTCATTCATAAATACATCTCTCTACATATATCTAATGGTATTTTGGTACAAATATATATCTATGATTATATATAGGTATAGATATATATATATATATATATATAAAATCCCAAATGAACTCTGCACTCACTCCACTGTACAACTGCCCAGGGTGCATCCAATGCCACAGTGTGCCTTCACAAATATCCAAAAAATGAGAGCACTCACCAGGACTTAACACTTTAAAGCAATCACAGCTTTATTTTAACAAAGTGACGTTTCGAGGATTTTAACCTCGTCCTCAGACTTTACAATTGTGTACATACCTCAATTCTTTTAAACCCTCCACCGACTATCACCGCGATACCGGAAGTCACCCGGCGTCCTGTGCGCAAAACTGCGCATGTCCAGAGCGTCGGCATGGCAACCGGCCGCGGTGTACACTAAAAACAAAAAATGTGAATACAAATGGTTACAATACAGAGCAATTCACTTGTTGCAATATTCTCAATGCACTTATCATCCTAACAATGCGTACTACTATCTATTTCAAAAGCTAGATATCTAAAACACTTAACATCCCTACGATGCGTGTTAATAACCATTTCAAAGTTACCTAACTATTTATACAGCTGGGAATTGGTGGGGACTTAATTCCTAATCTTATATCAAACCTACCTCTACGTGTGGCTATACTAGCAATCATAATACAATATTCAGATTATTACTAACTTTAAGATGATATTCCCTAGACTTATAGTATCACAAATAACAGTGCCAGTCCAGGTTGGTATTCAAACCTCCGGGCACCAAAGTGCCCAGATTGAAGATCCACCTGGACTCGCACTGCAACAGGAGTCTATCTCTATCGCCCCCCCTAGTTGGGGGTGGAATGTGATCTATGATCACGTATCTTAAGTCAGCAACCGTATGGCCAGTCAGCGCAAAATGTCGTGCCACGGGTTGGTCAGACCCCTTGTTTTTTATAGCCAGTCGAATGGCTGCACGATGATTGGCCATACGGGTGCGCAAGTCATCGATAGTCTTCCCAACATAGAATAACCCACACGGACAGTGTAATAAATACACTATATGTGTCGTCGTGCAGGTTACTCTATGTCGGATAGTATATCTACGATTGGTGGTAGGATGAACAAAGAATTTTGCGTTAGACAAACCACTACATGTAGTGCATCCCGCACACTTATAGCATCCAGGTTTTTTAGTCCGTAGCCAGTTAGATTTTTCGTAGCACAGTACAGGGTCAACCTTCACCAGAATGTCCCGTAGAGAACGTGATCTTCTAAAGCCTACTTGTGGGTATCTGGAACCCCTAAATGGCAGATTTTTATCACTTTCCACAATATTCCAGTTCTTTTTTACCAATTTTTGTAAGTTCTGCTTGTCTGAGGTGTAAGTGGTCGTAAGTATCATCCTCCTCTCTTTATCCCCTTTTGGCACAGTTCTTAAAGCTGTATCCTGATCCATAGAGGCAAATTTCTGGAAGTGTTGGTTGATCTGTTTCTCTTGGTAGCCCCTCTGTAAGAATCGTGTTTTCATTTCTATCAACTGTTGTTGGGCATTACTCTGTTTGCTGTTATTTCGCATAACCCGCTTAAATTGAGAGATAGGTAGAGCCTTCTTTAGTGATGGAGGGTGGCAGCTAGTAGCCTCCAACAATGAGTTCCTATCCGTCTCCTTTTTGTACAAAGTTGTGCCCAACATACCGTCTTCCATAAATATTCGCAGGTCGAGGAAATCTACTGATGTAGAACTTTTGGTCATCTTGAATTGTAGATTGGGATTAATGGTGTTTAATACCCTATGCCAATCATCTAATTCTTCCTCCGTACCTGACCATAGGATGATCAGATCATCTATGTAGCGTTTGAAATATTTAATGTGTTGGTGTAGAAATAGATCCGTATCTCGTTCTTCAAATTCCGCCATAAACAAATTGGCGTACGATGGGGCCATGTTGGACCCATCGCCGTCCCTTGTAGTTGTAAAAAGAACGATTTCTCGAACTTGAAGTAATTTCTACTGAGACAAAGATCCAATAATTCCAGGATTAACTCTACTGGTGGTCCCACGTATGGGTATCGATTCAATTGTTTGCGAACTGCCACCATCCCCTGATCGTGTGGGATGGAGGTATATAGACTAACAACATCCAATGTTGCCAGTATGATGGGTTGCTTGATTGTGGGAAACGATTTGATCTCTTTAATCAGACTAATAGAGTCCAACAGAAACGAAGGCATATTGCGGACACATGGTTGGAGTATACTATCCAGAAATACTGCTAACGGTTGTAAGAGGGATCCTATGGAGGACACGATAGGTGTTTTAGATATCTAGCTTTTAAAATAGATAGTAGTACGCATTGTTAGGATGATAAGTGCATTGAGAATATTGCAACAAGTGAATTGCTCTGTATTGTAACCATTTGTATTCACATTTTTTGTTTTTAGTGTACACCGCGGCCGGTTGCCATGCCGACGCTCTGGACATGCGCAGTTTTGCGCACAGGACGCCGGGTGACTTCCGGTATCGCGGTGATAGTCGGTGGAGGGTTTAAAAGAATTGAGGTATGTACACAATTGTAAAGTCTGAGGACGAGGTTAAAATCCTCGAAACGTCACTTTGTTAAAATAAAGCTGTGATTGCTTTAAAGTGTTAAGTCCTGGTGAGTGCTCTCATTTTTTGGATATATATATATATATATATATATATATATATATATATATATATATAGGAATATCTATTTATAAATGTTTCGAACATATTCTGCTATGTGAAGAATACTGTCGCAAACACCCATGATAAACCCATAATTAACCCTTATCATTTGCATGCAACACAATGCGCCACTCGTAATCTATGTGTTTTATTGGTCTTGCCAGTTAAACAAGTGTGTGCACATATCGTATGCACCAATCAAACGCTGGGTATGCTCCAATTTAGTTATTATGAGCATGTAACAGTACTGCCTTTAATAAACAGCTAATAAGCATTAAAGAAATACAGAGTATTGAAAATGTTTCTAAGTAATCTATATATAGCCCTAGAATAGTTTTGCATAAAATAAGCATTTAAAATGAATTTTATAGAGCACACACACCTTTTTTTTATACATTTAACACAGCACGACTAAACCTTAAAAAAACATTGTTGGCAGTTGAGATAAAAAGATGAACAGTTTTAGACAATGCCCCAAAACTGCAAAACACTTATTTAAATAAATAAATAAATAAATAAAAACTAAAGATTTAGAGTATTTTACGCCTGCTGGGTGTCTGAAATATATTAATGGGTTTATAAATTCTTGTTAGTTTTATGATTATTATTATTTTCATGTAAAGATAAATAGAACAAACATTTTTGCTTTTCAATGTTAATAAAAATATTATTTTTGTCACCAAAGACAGTCAAATATTTTGTCTTTTTTAAAAATATTTTACTTTCTTAGATGATCCTATCTGACAGCCAGATCTGATTGTGTAATCAAACACTGTTTGTATAGCTCCCTCTAGTGCTCTAAAAGCAGAATGCAATATGACAAAATGAAGACCACAGTATCATCATTTCTTAAAATACTATTTTGGTCTGATTATTATTCACATAATAACATTACTGTTTCAAAGAATGTTGCCACTCAGATATGAACAGTTGTTAGTATAGCTTTAAGAGGAAGATGTCAAATTCTGAAACTAAATGTTAAAGGGCTGTTAACTTCATCTACTGCAGGTGATTGTCAGGGCTTACATGGATATGAGGTTAGTGTTAGGTCTGATATGGGAATGTGACCTGCAGAGCCTGCTGGCATTGGGGTCTGGTCTGAGGTCATATAGGTGACAGACCCATGGGGCAGTATGGGTAAATAGATGACACGGGCTGAATGATGGGAGGTAGATTGGGGACACTAAAGAGCTATGAAACACAAACATTTTATTTTGTGATTCAGACAGAGAATATTATTTAAAAAAGGTTTCCAATTTACTTCTATCATCAAATTTACTTTGTTCCCATGATATTCTGTGCTGAAGAGAAACCTAACTAGGTGTATGGAGCACTAAATGGCAGGAAATAGCGCTGCGCTCTAATGCTCTTGCAAATGGATCACATTCTTGCAAAACTGCTGCCATATAGTGCTCCCGACACGTGCACACTCCTGAGCTTATGTCCCTGCTTTTTAACAAAAGATACCAAGGAAACAAAGACAATTTATAATGGAAATAAATTAGAACATTGTTTAAAATTGCTCCTTCTATCTAAATCACAAATGACTATTATTAATGTTATTATTATTTTTTGTTTCATGTCCCTTTAATTACCTTTGTTTTTTTCTGTATAAATAATGCCTCTACTCCCCCCCAAAATATTGCAAATCAGACAACTGGTATAGAGCACTGGTTATCAAATCTGTCCTGAGGCCTCCCCAACAGGCCAGGTTTTCAGGATTGCCCTGTATGAGAGCAGGTAAAATAACCATGGTTACTGATCAGCTGATTATTTCACCTGTGCTCCTGTTCAGATATCCTCAGAATCTGCTCTGTTAGGGAGGCCTGGGGACAGGTTTAAAAACCAGTGATTTTAGGGCGTGTCCGGACCAGCAACCAAGATGGCCACTCTTCTTAGAGCTCCCTTCTAAAGAATCTTAATCCACTAAAAATATGAGCTCTCTCAAGCCATCCGATGCAAATTTTGACACACACATGAAGAGAAGGTTTTTCTGTACCGAATGATATCGTTATTATATTTGTGGGAGACCTAAACTGTCCTAGAAGTTGATGTATTAGCACTCTTACTTGGGTAACTGAGTTTGCATAAAGAATAACATAGCGACTTCAGACACTATAAACTAAATAATGGAGGATTTCTACGGGGATGTACGAGCCCTGTTTTTGGCCCTGGAAAGGAAGATGCTAAACCAATTTAAAGATCTCACTCACATACTTCATACTAACACTACGCATGGGGACACATGTGAGACAACAATGGAGGAGTTAGAGATGGCGGATGCGTGGCGCATACATTTGGAAAAGAAACCATTTCACTTCATCTCTCGAAACAGTGCCACAACTTATGTCCCTCAGCAGACCTTAAATTCCGCTGACAGCTGGTGGGTAACGGAGGGAGGTTGCTCACAGGCTCTAGAGGAGAATGGCGGCAGAGGCGTTAGCAGATGGCAAGTACCAGATCTACACTTAGATGCCGATCCCCAAGCTACATCCGTGACCCACTGCTCCCAGCCCAGCTTGCGGAATAGCCCCCTGCATGGATCAAGTTGATGCATCTATGTGGGAATCTGGCCTCCGCCACGCTTTCAATCCACTGGCGCTACAGCGCAAGACAACTTACCGAACTGGACAACAAGTAATTTCACAGGACCTAACCCAACCTTTAGAGCCCAGGATACACATTCCTCTCGACAATTCCATCACTAGCGCATGGTTTTGGAGTTGCTCCGTTACACCTCTGGCCACTCTCTCAAACTTTGGCCCCAGACTGAATATACCGACCATTTGCACTAAACAGGGAGTCGGGTGATCACCATCAATATCACTGGAGTACTTCTTGCGGTTGTAAGTAGCTAGCAGCAACATATTTCGACATATGTGGTCAGTGTACTCCTCACAACTAATAGGCAAAGCCTCCTCTCATTTAATAAAAAAAAAAAAAAAAAAAAAAAACAGCAATTGACACTGGACATAGAGATTCAGCATGCAATATGATTTATCTGAACAATAGCGGTTTCCTGGTAGATTCCCCTGCTGTTTTTATTGTTTTCCTATACCCAGGGAACCGGTTCCAATTCCAGTGACTTTCCTCAGCAAACCGTCAATATATATTTAACCTTTTGTTCTGTGACCAGGTTGATGTTGCTCTATTTTTTTTCTTTTTTAACTATTCTATTTTTTACTGTGTGTGTGGTTATGTTGGTTTCTAGCTCCGCCAAATGCTGTCCCCTTATGTCACAAACTCCACTTCTCTCTTACAAGTTACCCTCTATATTACTAAGACCTATGTATGTAAATGGACACTAATTACCTGCTACCACATGATGGTCTTTAGACTTGAGGATAATACGCAGTTAATTTGCAGCCACTCAGAAAAGTTGAAGGATGTTGGTCTATAATTAATAGAGTCTACTCATTAGTATGCACATATCAGCCTCTCTTATGTAAACCTGTATGTGATATAAGTACTCTATGTATGCTATTCAGTTTTTATTGATATCTTCATGGTGAATGCAACTAACACTATAACAGTTATAGTCACTTAGTAATCCCCAAGGCAGTTAGGTATGTTTTGTTATAGGTCTGTAGACTACTTGGTTATTGTAGGGAGCCTTCTGCTCTTTCTGCCCTGACATGGCACTGAACCTACACCTTTATCTCTTGGATTTAAAACAATAGCACCAAACAGTAGAAGAGTACCCCCTAGACCCTATATAGCAAAACTGAAGCTTCCCTGATCGCCTTGCAGAAAATTAAACCTTGAGGGTCTCACTTTTTTCTCTTCTATATAAAAGAACGATGACCTGCAGGAATAGGGGACATTTTTGTGCACTTAGTTTTTTTTATTTCTTTACCTATTGCGTTTCATCCCCTCATCGCAGGTCTTTTTCATTTAACATTAAGTTTGATTTTTGAGCTTGTTGTTTTCCTTTTTATTTTATTTGTATACTCATGTGCAGTAATGCCCTTCATTTAGTACTATAAGTAATGATTGTTGTATTCCTAAAGGTCTATATAAATGTTTCCTTTACATGCCTTACAGATCCCACTAACAAGACTAGCTCACAACGATTTATGTACACGGGCCCTCTGTGCAAATACAGGGGATCTCTAAACTATATCATAATTTAAAGTGGAGGTCTGTTTGTATGCTATCTGTAATAACCAATTAAACTTTTAGCTCATATACTCCAAAGTTATAGTGGAATGTTAATCCTGAGGTTCCCCCATGTTACTAATTTATTCTATCCTGTCCTTAGTGTCTCATACTATTCCCACCCATTGCACATTATTATTGCCCACACATTGGTATGCTATAGAGTGGCTATCATTGGATACTAGATGTTAGATGAATATGGTATTCACTCTCTCTGAGCCCCCTAATTACCCAGAATACTATGCAGTGCTGGTATGTATATTCCATGACAAAAGTGAATAAAGCACAACATAGCTCCCCTTTACTATATATTCTTCCCAGAGGAACGTTGTGTTCTTGCTTGGTGCTCACAGCTGTCAAATTTCTCCATAGGATTAATACCTGTATAACTTGTAAACATCTATACTGTTCTGTGAAATAGTAACCTCCTGCTGAGCGAATGTAGCTGACTCGCAAGGTATTAGATAGCAAGTAGTCCAGATAGCATCTAGTTCACAACAACAGAACTTTATCCCCCTTTTGGAAACTCTCACAGCTATGCTATAAGGAACTAATATTACTATGGCCATGTATTTTGTTGTTTATTGCTCTGAAGTTTGTATATAGTTTATCACTCCCAAACTACTGTGTATAATCTTCTCTTTAATAGATATTCTAACTGGATATATGGGTAACCTACTGTTAACTGGGCTTTTCTGGATCTAATTGGAAACTACCTTAAATCCATATATTACTTTCTCCCACAGTTTTTCTTTTTGTTTAATCCTTTCTTTAACCTTTTGCACAACATCACTCACTATAACTCCCTTCTTACATAGGTACTGTTACACCTATTTAACAGTGGTTTACCTAAGCCACATATCACACCCTACATAATTATAGTAATGCGTATATACACTCATTGGAGTCTAGAGACTCATCACCCACCTTTTCATAGCCCTACCACACCACAATAGCTCTCTGCTATACACCTTGGTACTTGCAATACAACCAGAAAATTGTTTTACCGAGAGATATGGGTATATTTATAAAGCATTTTAAATAGAGGTCTATCTTCCATACTATTTTAAGTCTAAAAGATAATTCCATATCCTCTGTTCCAATGAGTGAGAGGCCCAAATAGCAATCCTCTGAGGGGAGTCCTTGGAGAATTCATGCATAGCATATCCTTGGTTATTATAGCCTGGCCACGAGCCTTCTGTATCATTGCTAACATATATATGTATTGAAGGTCTATCATTATCTGGCTCTTAAATACCATATACTACCTACTATATATTTTGCTCTATTATATCAGTAGCTAATCTCCAACCAATCTCTCCCTAGTCCATATAATGTCCGCTCCATATGCTAATCCCCCTTCATTCAGTTCATAAGTTTGATAAAGCCTAAGAATGACTTTAGATATTCTAGGAGGAATTTATGTTTCAGCCACCCCTTTGCCCATCCCATTAAGTTTATAAAGAGCTCAATAGAGATCCTACTAAACCATAGCGTAACAACAATACTGTGCCCCTCAAACACCCGGACACGCCACCTCTTTCCCCCCCTTTTTTTAACCAGAGCGGCTCTGGCCCGCTGAATCCCCCTTTCCCCAAAACAAAACCATTATACTAACCCCCATCTTACCACAATTTACTCTGAATAGATAACTTACTTTATGATCTCCACAGTAATTTGGGGACCATTCTTATATGTATTAAGTCAAAGGTTATAAAATGAGGTTTTTTTTCTTATTATATGTCCCAGTTAGTCATCTCTGCCATACGCAAGTCTTTTATTATAACTTTCCACACTATATATTATACATTTCATGATCCACACCTTAGATTTACTTTTAGATTCTTTGCCAGAACTTAATATAGTTGTGGGTCTGACATGGCATGTATAACCATATTACTAATACCTCGATGTTTTAGACTTAGCCTATTTCATACTTTAAAATTGTAAAGATGTTTTCTACAAGTCTGATTTGTATCTGGACATATGTATTGTTTATCTGTTACTGTTCATTACCTCAATAAAAAACTTATTTAAAAAAAAAAAAAAAAAAAAAAAACCCAGTGATTTAGACTATTTGCAGCATTTAAACCTAGGTTATAAAATGTGTGGCCTATATAGGGAGTGGACATTTTTTAAACAAAAGAGGTTTTAATTGCAGTTCTAATGGTAGTTAATGGTTTTTTTTAAGTGCTTCTATGTTTAATACTGAGCCAGGTTATAGTTGCTATGGAAGCAGAGTAACATTAATTTCTAACCAATGTGTTCACCTGTTGTTGTTTTTGTTCTGGTGGTTTCATAAACCTTGGCTATTATAATGCAGATATTACAAAACACAACCTTGGATTGCTAAACAAACTTCAGTCTTAAAGGGACACTGAACCCACATTTTTTCTTGCGTGATTCAGACAGAGCATGACATTTTAAGCAACTTTCTAATTTACTCCTTGTATCAAATTGTTCTTGCTGATTGGTGGATAAATTCACCCACCAATAAAAAAGTGCTGTCCAGAGTCCAGAACCAAAAAAAAAAAAAAAAAAAAGCTTATTTTCAAATAAAGTTAGCAAGAGAATGAAGAAAAATTGATAATAGGAGTAAATTAGAAAGTTGCTTAAATTTGCATGCTCTATCTGAATCACAAAAAATTTGGGTTCAGTGTCCCTTTAACATCATTATGTATCAAGTGTGAGTATCCTGAAGATTGAACCTTATTTCTGCCCTTTCAGGTTGTACAGTAAGATTATCCCTCATGCAGGTTTGCAGTATCTTCAGAGGCTGGACTCCAGAATTAGCTGTTTTTCCATTGGATGATGGTAATACTTATTCTATGTAAATTCTTTCATTTTCAGATTATGGTACATTTTATTCTGCACACGATTATAATAAAGGAACATGGAAGTTAAACCTGCATAATTTATTAAAAATACTTTAATATACATCTGTAACTTTCCTGATTTGGACAGATCATAACATTTTAAACAACTTTCCAATGTATTTCTATTATTTAATTTGCTTACTGTGAGATAGCTGATTGGTGGCTGAAAATGTATTCCTCTTATCATTAGCTCATGTGATGTGGTCAGCTAGCTCCCAGTAGTGCTGTTCCTTTAACAAAGTATACCAAGAGAATGAAGCAAAGTTGATAACTGAAGTAAACTGGAAAGTTGTTAAAATTTTTATATTCTATCTGAATTCATGTCTCTTTAACTCCTTTTCACAACAGCATATTGAGGTAGGCTCAGGATTGTGCATGTGTTTTCAGTTATACGTTACAGCAGTTTGGAACAAAATATGAGTGTTACTTGTGTAATAGCAAATATTTATAAAACTGGTTTCTTTTTAATATTTCAGACAAGAACACACAAATTCCAAAGCTGTGGCTGTAGCTGCTGTGCAAATCTCTCGCAGTCTTGCTGCATAGAAGAGAGAAAACGGACAACGTATCTCTGTATTTGCTGGGTTTCTTGTAAACCCAAAGCTTCTTGCAGTGAATGGAGAATGTTGCACTATTGGAAATGTCCTAACATCACTGAGAACTAATCACATCTATAATAACTATTCTTCTATAGATAACTCATTTTATTGGGCTCTACGGTGGAGAAATTTCCTTCATGAACTGCAGCTTTTTACTGTAATTGAATCTGAAGCAGGAGGGACATTTATCTTCACTGTATCTTCAGTGTGTCAGTCAATAATCAGATAAAACTGAATGTTCTTATGTACATTAAGATGAACACATGCTGCCCCGGTAACACAGAACACGCACCATACCTCCCCGGTAACATAGAACACACACCATACCTCCCCGGTAACAAAGAACACGCACTATACCTCCCCGGTAACATAGAACACACACCATACCTCCCCGGTAACAAAGAACACGCACTATACCTCCCCGGTAACAGAGAACACGCACCATACCTCCCTGGTAACACAGAACACACACCATACCTCCCTGGTAACAGAGAACACGCACTATACCTCCCCGGTAACAGAGAACACGCACCATACCTCCCTGGTAACACAGAACATGCACCATACCTCCCCGGTAACAGAAAACACTCACCATACTGCCCCGGTAACAGAGAACATGCACCATACTTTCCCGGTAACAGAGAACACGCACCATACCTCCCCGGTAACACAGAACATGCACCATACCTCCCCGGTAACACAGAACATGCACAATACTTCCCCGGTAACAGAGAACACGCACAATACCCCTCCCCAGTAACAGAGAACACGCACCATACCTCCCCAGTACAGAGAAACCGGACCATACCTCCCCGGGAACAGAGAACACGCACCATTCTGCCCCGGTAATAGAGAACATGCACCATACCTCCCCAGTAACAGAGAACACGGACCATACCGCCCCGGTAACAGAGAACACGCACCATACCGCCCCGGTAACAGAGAACACACACCATATAATCCCGGTAACACAGAACACGCACCATACATCCCCAGTAACAGAGAACACGCACAATAACCCTCCCCAGTAACAGAGAACACGCACCATTCCGCCCCGGTAACAGAGAACACGCACCATACCTCCCCGGTAACAGAGTACACGCACCATACATCCCCAGTAACAGAGAACACACACAATACTTCTCCGGTAACAGAGAACACGCACAATACCCCTCCCCAGTAACAGAGAACACGCACCATTCCGCCCCGGTAACAGAGAACACGCACCATTCCGCCCCGGTAACACAGAACACGCACCATACCTCCCCAGTAACAGAGAACACGCACCATACCTCCCCGGTAACAGAGAACACGCACCATACCGCCCCGGTAACACAGAACACGCACCAGCATATTCCGGTAACATAGAACACGCACCATACCTCCCCAGTAACACAGAACACGCTCCAGCCTGTTCTGGTAAAATAGAACACGCACCATACCTTTCCCAGTAACAGAGAAAAAGCACTATACTGCCCTGGTAACACAGAGCACGCACCATACCTCCCCCGGTAACACAGAACACGCACCATGCTGCCCCAGTAACACATAACACTCACCACGCTTCCCCCGGTAACACAGAACACGCACCACGCTGCCCCGGTAACACAGAACACGCACCACGCTGCCCCTGTAGCACAGAACACACACCACGCTGACACGGTAACACAGCACTTGCACCATCCTATCCCAGAAACACAACACGTGCACCAGCCTATTCTGGTAAGACAGCACGTGCACCATCCTATCCTGGAAACCCAACACGTGCACCATCCTAACCTGGAAACTCAACACGTGCACCATCCTATCCCGGAAACACAACACATGCACCATCCTATCCCGGAAACACAACACGTGCACCATCCTATCCCAGAAACACAACATGTGCACCATCCTATTCTTGAAACACAACACGTGCACCACGCTGCCCTGATAAGACAACAAACAAGTCACCCTGTTCCAGGTCACAAGAACAACATTCCGGTGTTGGATGCTTATTCTTTGCGTACAATTCACTTGGCAATTTCATAATCCAAAAGTTGATTTTCTGCTCTTTCTAGTAAATCACTGACTATACTATTGAGCACATTCAGGGTCAGTACACAAATACAATTTCTGCATTAGTATTTGCACTATTTTATAAATTACTTTATACTTGGCATTAAAACAAGTTATTGCCAGAGCTTTCTATTGCACTAATAATGTGATGTATATATTTGTATGTACTTGTGTTTAATGTAGTTATAGATGCTACTTGTTTGTTGAATTATTTGCACTATATTTTTGAAAAAAATGACGTTTGTCTATAGAAAATAGTGATTAGATTATCATTGTTTTATCTGTGTTTTTGTTGTATAAAAACTGAATGTATGTTTAACCCCTTCTGGCAGCTCGAAGGGTTAAAACATTTTAACACTGTCCCCTTGTTTCAAATATAACATTCTGTTCTTACCATGTTATACACAGTGCTGACATTATCTGCTTGTTTTCATATGTAAATGTATTTAAACCAGTTCGACTCAGAGCTCACTTCGGCAAACATTACAGAATTCTAATGCTTCATGGCAAATTAGATCATCATTATTTTCCTTGTCTTCTAGTTCTCTCTAAAAGCTAGGTCTTGGTTCAGGTTTAACCCCTTGACTACTGGGGCTTTCAGAGAAAAACTTGCCCAAAATACCAGAGAATTTTTAGTATTTTTGCTATCACTTCATTTAAACAGAAATAGAGCCTTTTTTAATTTACCTGTCAAAACTATATATATATATTTTTTTGTCAGTAGACAACCCAAGGTATTGATCTAGGCCCATTTTGGTATATTTCATGCCACCATTTCACCGCCAAATGCGATCAAATAAAAAAGATTGTTAACATTTTCACAAACTTTGGGTTTTTCACTGAAATTAATTACATACAGCTTGTGCAATCATGGCACAAATGGTTGTAAAAGCTTCTCTGGGATTCCCTTTGTTCAGAAATCGCAGACATATATGGCTTTGTTATTGCTTTTTAGTAATTAGAAGGCTGCTAATTGCAGCTGCGCACCACACTTCTATTATTCCTGGCAGTGAAGGGGTTAATCAGGTAAGCTAATAATGTTAATTTTAGCTTTAGTGTAGAGCACTCATTTTCAAGCCTGTCTGCAGGCCTCCCCAACAGGCCAGGTTTTCAGGATTACCTTGGGTGAGAGCAGGTTAATAACCATGTTTACTAATCAGCTGATTATTTCACCTCTGCTCCAGTTAAGATATCTACAACATGTGGCCTGTTAGGGAGACCTGATGAGAGGTTTGTAAACCAGTGGTGTAGAGATTACCCTCCCACCTGACACTTCCCACACCCTGATCCCTCCCAACAGCTCTCTTCGCTTCCTCACCCTCCACTGGTTACTCCCATCTTAGGTACTGCCAACGTGAAAAATTGCCCTCATATGGAAGCGGAGCGCTAATCACGCTCTCGTTCCATATGTGGGCAGATGCCTGGAGCTCAGAAACTCCAGCTCTCGGATGTAACTTCCTGAAAACAAAGGATGAAAACAATTTAAATGGACATGGAAGATTACAGAGCCCCAACATTCTTTTGCAAAATAATTTGGAATACTTGAGTTTTTTTCTCCACATTTTGGGTTAGATTACAAGTGGCACCCTCCCGCTGGAGTGTAAACTTCATTAGAAGTAATTGTTTTTCGCATGCCAGTTAATGCACGTATTACAAGTTAAAAGTAAAAGTTTTGCGTGCAAGGGAAAACCAGCCTAGCCCTAACCCTTTACACCAGGTCTTCAGTCCGACTAACCAACGCACGTTAAATTTGATTTTGCCTAAACAAACCTGTTAACTTTCAACTTGTAATAGGTGCGCAAATTAACGCACCGGCGATATTCTTATAAGGCGTGTGCTAATGTCAGCGCCATTTGTAAACTAGCCCTTTATCAGCACAATTTGCTGTGTTTGGCAGGTGTTTGCCATTCACAGTCTATGGGGCATTCTTACCAAATGTTCTATTAAGCAGAGAGATTGGCACTGTGTATTAGTTGTTTTTTTAAATAAATAAAAAAACAAAAACATTTTTTAATACTACTTTGCAGGAGGTTACTAACGGTAGTATGCTGCGGCTGTACAGCCTACTAATGACAGGCTTTGTCACTGAAATAAAACTGATACATACACTGGTTTTAACACTAGGTTAGAGGAGAAGACCTGTTTGCTGCAGTTGAACAGCTTTTCCAGTGAAAGACAGAATGATTATGCATTGCCTTTTCCGTAAGAGGAAGCTAGTGTTTTTATTAGTAATTTTACATTTCTTATAAACAGAAAACAACACTCATCACATAACAAAAAAACTGAAAAACAAGGTATACTCGGCACTCATTTGAAATGCACTTTTTGTGATCATTTTCTCATGTATGACGCTCTCGAAAGCATATAATGTGTGTGCATGTATCTTATACTTACACATGCTCTAATCACTGGAGACTCACAAATTAAAAGCAAGTGCACACAGGTTATCTACATATGCTAGGGGAGCCGCATGCACAACAGTCTCACACAAAAAGGTACGAGAATTTTTCTCTGAAATAATTTTCCATACAAAAGTATATTGCAAAAATGCTCCTATACAAACCTGAAATGCACTAACAGATATTTCAAAGTTGATATTTATATCCATTTAAGGGCGTGTGCCAATCTCCAAAGCATTGTCTTTTGTAAACCTTTTTGTTAACGTAGAGATTAAGTTATGTTTAGATACACTATGGATTTGTTATATTTTTACACAAGATTTGGCAGTTATGATCTTTGTATCATTTGTATTAATTTTTTTAAATAAAAGTATACATTTATGTTTCATCTGGTTTGATTAATAAGTGTAAATTTCATATTTGGCTTAGATACTTAAAGGGGTTTACATGGGAATGTGAATTACTCTTCCTTTTTTTATTATTATTATAAATGAATGCAAGAATACCTGGGATATACGTAGGACTAATGAAAGAGACACAAACCCTTAAACTTGCAATTAGAATTTCAAATGACAATGATTAGTAACTCCAAACAACTGTGACAATGCTTCTTCTGGCTTCTGGAAGTCATCAATGCCTCTGGTACATTCAACTGCCCTCCAAACATATCCTCGTGCATCTAATCAAGAGCATAAAAGGGTATTTGACAGAGCAACTGGCAACAGTATCCTAAGTGATAAAGCAAATATAACCAAAATTGGAAGTGTTGTTACTAAACTTACTCGCGGGAATGCTGGGACTGATAATTCCCTATTTTGTGCTGCATATTTATTTGTAGGAACTGTCTTAACCAGTTTGTGTGTGACAAATAAATGTTGAACCTCTAATTTGAGTTAGAGGTGTTTTTAAGGTTTTGTATTTATAACAATGGGCTAGACTCATATAGACGGTCATTAGGCCTCATCGTTACAGCAAGATCATGTCTAGAACTTAATTGTGGGTCACTTTACCTCTCATTTTCTAGATAATTGTCAGGGGTGTTCCTGCCATTAACATATATAAATTGTGCTAAATGGCCCAATACATGACACCTCGCTCATCAAATGTGATCCTATAGCAACACAGAAATTCAATAACTGCAATACTATGGAAACAAGATTCTGTAGTTTAAAGGGACATAACACAAGTTGGGATAGAGACAAAATAATATAATATGTAATTTAATTACTTTTGCAGTGCCTCACCATTAACCCTTTCTTTTAAGTTTCCTAATTTTACAGTTCTAACTCCCCCTTCACATTTCCTTCTATGGCTGGGTCTATATCTACCTTTTTTTGGTATAATGCAGACCTGCACAGCCATTATCTGCTGGAGCAGGTCTAGAAGCAAATAAGCTGCGGTGAAATGCAATGCCTGTGTTTCTGAAGCTAAAAACTGATAAGGGGGTGGATCAGACTACTCCACACAGCATGGCTTTGTAAGCAATTTTGCTTATTTTTGAAAATTATTTTAAAATACCAGCAATTTTTAAACATTTTTTTTAAACAAACAAATTTTACTTAATTAGCCCTTTTAGGATATGCACAGATCTCAACATGTTTTATGGCACTTTAACTATTTATGTCTGTTTTGTTATGTTAAAGTAATGTCACTGGATAGAGCAGAATCTCACAGATACAAACAAGGGGATGGTTGTAGGTGTTCCAGGGGATTCCTTGACAGTAGAAGTTGATTTATGCGGCGGAAAGTTAATGACTGGCTAATAGAAGCAACTCCAGTGAGGCTTATGATACTAAAACTGCATATAGCTCACGAGTGTCCCTCTGTGAGCCTTTCTGGGGTGACGTCTCACTTCCCGTATAAGTTCACCATCGGCTGTTATTACACAAGACAGAAGTATGAGGAAACTCTCCCAGAGCGAAGACACTCTTCGGACTGAAAACATTTCAGAGGATTTCTCCACTGGTTACTTGCTCGACCCCGAGATACACCACTCTTCTGTGTAACCATGCCTACAGAAGCTTAGTAAGCTCGGTTTATCTCATGGTGCCCAGAGGCAGAACTTTTCTTTACTTTCTGCGATGAGTTTTTTAGTGAAAATTTTTCTGCAGGTCATTTTTAAATAAAATTAAATTTTAAATTAGACAGTTACACTAAGGCACCAGTTCAATTGCAATGTGTTGGTTAACTGGAGAATAAAGCAGCTTTTAATGTTTTATAATATAGTGCAGTAGTTGAAAATTGCATTGCAAATTAGCTGCATACAAAAAAAATACATTTTAAAATGTCTCTTTATTAAATCGGTTTCCTGTTCTCGTGGTCTAACAGAAATGTAGTAATAAAAAGATGCAGTGCTCTTACATTTAGAATAAACAGACTGGGAAATCTCTGAGAGCCAGTCAACAAGCAATGTGCTGTTGCTTTGCAGCGCTACTGCATATTTGACTGCTCACTTCAAACAGAACTTTGCCCTGGATGCACTGTGTTGAGAAAAATTTACACAGTGCAGCCAGAGCACAGCTCTGAAGAGAACTGTCTAATGTGGAGCAGCACTACAAAGTTCAAGCGCTAACAGTTCCTGCATATGTCCTGTTCTTTCTGCAGACATGCTGCATTTTCTGCAATGACATCTCACATCACTGTATGTTCTGCCTTGGGGCATGGTGGAAATAACTTTTTTCTTTAGGTTTCTGCTCTATCCACTATGAATTAGTCCTTGATGGAGCTGGTGCTCACAAAACATGAATATCCATAAACATAGAAGGCACTCTCCGGATTTAATTTGACGTGACAATTTATTAAGCCTTAATAATAAATTGCCAAGTTCAAGTAAAATACGGACAGTGCCTTCTATGTTATATTATATATATATATATATATATATACAGTATATAAATATATATATATATATATACACACACACAGTATCTCACAAAAGTGAGTACACCCCTCACATTTTTGTAAATATTTGATTATATCTTTTCATGTGACAACACTGAAGAAATAACACTTTTCTACAATGTAAAGTAGTGAGTTTACAGCCTGTATAACAGTGTAAATTTGCTGTCCCCTCAAAATAATTCAACACACAGCCATTAATGTCTAAACCGTTGGCAACAAAAGTGAGTACACCCCTAAGTGGAAATGTCCAAATTGGGCCCAAAGTGTCAATATTTTGTGTGGCCACCATTATTTTCCAGCACTGCCTTAACCCTCCTGGGCATGGAGTTCACCAGAGCTTCACAGGTTGCCACTGGAGTCCTCTTCCACTCCTCCATGACATCACAGAGCTAGTGGATGTTAGAGACCTTGGGCTCCCCCACCTTCCGATTGAGGATGCCTCACAGATGCTCAATAGGGTTTAGGTCTGGAGACATGTTTGGCCAGCTCATCACCTTTACCCTCAGCTTCTTTAGCAAGGCAGTGGACATCTTGGAGGTGTGTTTGGGATCGTTATGTTGGAATACTGCCCTGCAGCCCAGTCTCTGAAGGGAGGGAATCATGCTCTGCTTTAGTATGTCATAGTACATGTTGACATTCATGTTTCCCTCAATGAACTACAGCTCCCCAGTGCCGGGAGCACTCATGCAGGCCCACACCATGACATTCCCATCAACATGCTTGACTGTAGGCAAGACACACTTGTCTTTGTACTCCGAGTCCTCACCTAGTTGCCGCCTCACACGCTTGACACCATCTGAACCAAATAAGTTTATCTTGGTTGCATCGGACTACAGGACATAGTTCCAGTAATCCATTTCCTTAATCTGCTTCTCATCAGCAAACTGTTTGTGGGCTTTCTTGTGCATCATCTTTAGAAGAGGCTTCCTTCTGGGAGGACAGGCATGCAGACCAATTTGATGCAGTGTGCGGCGTATGGTCTGAGCACTGACAGGCTGAATCCCACCCCTTCAAACTTTGCAGTAATGCTGACAGCACTCATACGTCTATTTCCCAAAGACAACCTCTGGATATGATGCTGAGCATGTGCACGCAACTTCATTGGTCAACCATGGCGAGGCCTGTTCTGAGTGGAACCTGTCCTTTGAAACCACTGTATGGTCTTGCCCAACGTGCTGCAGCTTAGTTTCAGGGTCTTAATCTTCTTATAGCCTAGGCCATCTTTATGTAGAGCAACAAGTCTTTTTTTTCAGATCCTCAGAGAGTTCTATTCCATGAGGTGCCATGTTGAACTTTCAGTGACCAGTATGACAGAGTGAGAGCGATAACACCAAATTTAACACACCTGCTCCCAATTCACATCTGAGACGTTGTAACACTAACGAGTCACATGACACCAGGGAGGGAAAATGGCTAATTGGGCCCAATATGGACATTTCCACTTAGGGGTGTACTCACTTTTGTTGCCAACGGTTTAGACATTAATGGCTGTGTTTGGAGTTATTTTGAGGGGACAGAAAATGTACAGTTATACAGGCTGTACACTCACTACTTTACATTGTAGCAAAGTGTCATTTTTTCAGTGTTGTCACATGAAAATATATAATAAAATATTTACAAAAATGTGAGGGGTGTACTCACTATTGTGAGATACTGTACATACATACATACACTGTATATATATATAAATATATATATATATATATATATATATATATATATATAATGCTTTCAATATAAGAAATATTAATAATTTTTTTGATCAATGAACAAATGCAAAGTGATTGAACTGAAGAGAAATCTAAATCAAATCAATATTTGGTTTAACCACCCTTTGCTTTCAATCAAAACAGCATCAATTCTTGTAAGTACACTTTGTCGAAGTCAGAGATTTTGGGCCAGATTACAAGTGGAGCGCTATAAATATGAAGTCTGGATCAGATATACTTCAGGAAAGTTCTTCTCTGTGAAAGGCACATGTTGAGCAAAAAGAGGCTGCTTCTTGGGTGGTAACTAGCCATAGAACAAGCTATTATGCTATTGTTTGTTCCCAGGATGAGCGCTTCTCTCTTTTTATTTATCCATATTTCTACATATATCTGATGATTTTTGGAACAATATATATTTATACCTATATATATATATATATATATATATATATATATATATATATATATATATACAGCTATACATATATAGGAATATCTATTTGGAAATACATTGAACATTGTAATGTGAAATATTTTACAGTAAATATACACTATAACACTTTATTAAATATGAATATTGCATAAATATGTTTCTACATGTTTTCATCTACTTAACTGGAAAGGGCTCCAATGCACACTATATATGTGTACACATGTATTGATGTGTATATATGTCTGTAAATACAAATATAAATACATATGTATTAAAATACAAAGCTTAGTGGTAAAGGAGGGCACTCACATGATTTGAAATAATCAATAAAGTTTATTTTGAATACATCAAACGTTATGCGTGAAATGTCATGGTCAACGTTTCGGCTCTTTCAATAAGCCTTCTTCAAGACTAGTTTAAATCTATAAAAGACAGAAAAAACAACATGTGTACAGTGCAGAATAAGTGGTGACATACAACAAGCACACCCACCACCACATTTGTTTTAATAAAGTTAAAATTAAATGGATAAACCAGCACTAAGGCCCAAATAGAAGAAACTGGGGATAGTTAGTAAGCACAAAAAATGGAACCCATTAAGGTCACATTAGCAATCATAATAGGATGGTACCTATACGCAAGCAGAAAACACAGGGATATTAGGAAAATTTCCTAAGTCCACAAAAACTACACATCACTATATGCCTGGTTTGCCTACTGTATGTACCATAAAATCCATAGTGAACACGTTACAAACTAAGACACAGGTCAGACAATGTAGACAGATGTCAAAATTAATTACAAGGCACCACGGTATGGACCATGGCCATTGTATTTCCCCAAACGTAACTATATGGTACATTCAAAACCATGGGTGAAGACTTGGGATTGCAATCCATATCGGAAAGAAGACCATCTTAGAAGAAGCATAACAATGTAATGCTACATGGTAGGTATATGAACATTACTCCAACCATCCAATCAGAGATTTAGAGCAACTTCAATAATCACTAATAAATGTATCACGATATACAAACCCAGCCTGGCTGCAGCGGTAGCAAACCGCCAGTTGGGTTGGAGTTAATCGAACTAAATGAGGAAACTGACCAACTGGACAGTGTTCAACTGATCTCTGTAAGTAAGCAGGCTCATCTACGCCTCCTTCTATCAGCATAATGGAGCATCACGGGGGTAATGCTCAACAGGTGAAACTCAGGGAAAAAAAAGAACAAACAAATATAGTGAAGTTCTGTGGTTATGTGAAATTTACAGCAGAACCTAGAAAAGGTACTCACATTGTCTAGAGCTTCAAAACCAAGCTCTAGATATATAGGCACAGGAAGCTCCTAATAGGAGGCAAGGCAAAGAAGGATGTTCCAGCTCCAAAGGATGAATCAGAAGTGGTTAAAAAGTATAACAAATTTATTAAAAACAAGTCACAAGGCATATAATGAGACTGTCCCAATCATAGACTACTACAAGCAAAAGACTGTGTGGATCACAATGTCCAATGAATGCTCTGTAAGGAACAATTTTTTGAACCCTTAAGACAGAGGTTCAATTCCCACATTTACTTTTAGATTTATAAGGTTTTATTGAATGTTTTATTTAATTTTTATGTTTGTATGTATAAATTAATTGTATTTGATAAGATGCCAATTATATGTATTTTTGCTACATGGCAAAGGTATTTTTTTTAATTAAAGTAAAAAAAAATGAGGACTCTCTCAAAACCCCTGCATAAGAATCCAGGACCCAATCAGAAGTGAAGTTACAACTATAAAAGGTCATCAGGAGTCAGGACCATCTTGAAGTCATCCTTGAAAAAGCCAAGCTGTGATTAGTGAAACGATCGTTGGAGTAGTGACATCACAAAAGGGGCGGAGCCTTGTTCCTTACCGGACTAACAGAGCATTCATTGGACATTGTAATACACACAGTCTTTTGCTTGTAGTAGTCTATGATTGGGGCAGTCTCATTATATGCCTTGTGACTTGTTTTTAATAAATTTGTTATACTTTTTAACCACTTCTGATTCATCCTTTGGAGCTGGAACATCCTTCTTTGCCTTGCCTCCTATTAGGAGCTTCCTGTGCCTATATATTTAGAGCTTGGTTTTGAAGCTCTAGACAATGTGAGTACCTTTTCTAGGTTCTGCTGTAAATTTCACATAACCACAGAACTTCACTATATTTGTTTCTTCTTTTTTTCCCTGAGGTTCACCTGTCGAGCATTACCCCCGTGATTACCTGGGACTTTTATCCTTTTTTGTGCACCATTACATTATATATATATACATACATACATACAGTATATATATATATATATATATATAAAAACTGAACAAAGTGCACTCCAGATATATATATCTATCTTTAGACATGTATATGTAAATATCTCAATGTTAAAGCCCTTTGCCTGCCTTTTTCTTTCTAACACCTGAGTTCTCATATCTTTGAGCCCTTATAAACTTTTTTGTGCAATATTTATTTGAATATTTTTATTAGATAGCGTTATTATGAGTGTAACTCTACTTTGTAGTGTATTTTTGATGTGCTTTGTGCTACTTTTTAGTTTCGCAAAACTGTTAACCAGAGCTCTGAGGACGCAGTAATCATTCTAGAGTAAATCTCTATTGCGCTTAAACAATAGTGTTTACTTTCAACTCGTAATACAAAGCCCAATGAGCGCACATTGATAAATCTACCCCCATATATTAATTTGATTTTTCTTCTCTTCACTCCCTTTGCATTTTGTTAATTGATTAAAAAAATAAACGAGTAACATTTCTATATTTTAAAGCATTCTTACTTTACAGCAATTTTCATAGCTTCCTAAAACTTTTGCATAGTACTGTATATGTATATATATGCGGACATCTGAGAATCACACCTATACAAGCTTTTTGTACATCTCATTCCAAAACCATGGTCAGTAATATAGACCCCCCCTCCTTTGCAGCTATAACAGCCTCAATTCAGCAGGAATATATAATGCATCTGCTCCATTTATAAGTCCCAATAACATCAAAGAGAATGACTAAAGATAACACAATTAGATATCAAATCTAGAGTTTAAAGGAACATTAAAGTCATTTTTATATATGCATAGTACATATAAGCAACTGATCAATGTGTTGAAAATGACCTGCATACAAAATAAATGTTTTAAAAGCATTAAAAACTGTCACTTAATTGACGAGTTGCAAAACCTCTTTAAAACCCTGGTGATTATCTTTTTTTAATGACCTTTAATTGTGGTCCATTAAAGGGACAGTCTAGTCAAAATTAAACTTTCATAATTCAGATAGGGGCAGCAATATTAAACAACTTCCCAATTTACTTTTATCATCAAATTTGCTTTGTTCCCTTGGTATTCTTTATTGAAATATAAAGCTAGGTAGGCTCATATGCTAATTTCTAAAGGTCACCTCTGCATTTTGACAGGTTTCTACAGCTAAACAGAGGTAGTTCATGTGTGCCATATGGGTAACATTGTGCTCACTCCAGTGGAGTTATTTATGAATCAGTAGTGCTGAATGGCCTTAAATACAAGTCTGTGAAAAGAACTAAGATAAGGGGGCAGTCTGCAGAGGCTTAGATACAAAGTAATTACAGAGGTAAAAAGTATATTAATATAACTGAGATAAGGAGCAGTCTGCAGAGGCTTAGATACAGGGAAATCACAGAGGTAAAAAGTATATTAATATAACTGAGATAAGGAGGAGTCTGCAGAGGCTTAGATACAAGGTAATCACAGAGGTAAAAAGTGTATTAATATAACTGCGATAAGGGGGCAGTCTGCAGAGGCTTAGATACAGGGTAATCACAGAGGTAAAAAGTATATTAATATAACTGAGATAAGGAGCAGTCTGCAGAGGCTTAGATACAGGGTAATCACAGAGGTAAAAAGTATATTAATATAACTGAGATAAGGAGGAGTCTGCAGAGGCTTAGATACAAGGTAATCACAGAGGTAAAAAGTATATTAATATAACTGAGATAAGGAGCAGTCTGCAGAGGCTTAGATACAGGGTAATCACAGAGGTAAAAAGTGTATTCATATAACTGCGATAAGGGGGCAGTCTGCAGAGGCTTAGATACAGGGTAATCACAGAGGTAAAAAGTATATTAATATAACTGAGATAAGGAGCAGTCTGCAGAGGCTTAGATACAGGGTAATCACAGAGGTAAAAAGTATATTAATATAACTGAGATAAGGAGGAGTCTGCAGAGGCTTAGATACAAGGTAATCACAGAGGTAAAAAGTATATTAATATAACTGAGATAAGGAGCAGTCTGCAGAGGCTTAGATACAGGGTAATCACAGAGGTAAAAAGTGTATTAATATAACTGAGATAAGGAGCAGTCTGCAGAGGCTTAGATACAGGGTAATCACAGAGGTAAAAAGTATATTAATATAACTGAGATAAGGAGCAGTCTGCAGAGGCTTAGATACAAGGTAATCACAGAGGGAAAAAGTATATTAATATAACTGAGATAAGGAGCAGTCTGCAGAGGCTTAGATACAGGGTAATCACAGAGGTAAAAAGTGTATTAATATAACTGAGATAAGGGGCAGTCTGCAGAGGCTTAGATACAAGGTAATCACAGAGGTAAAAAGTATATTAATATAACTGAGATAAGGAGCAGTCTGCAGAGGCTTAGATACAAGATAATCACAGAGGTAAAAAGTATATTAATATAAATGTGTTGGTTATGCAAAACTGGGGAATGGGTAATAAAGGGATTATCTATTTTTTAAACAATAGCAATTCTGGAGAAAACTGCCCCTTTAAGGCTACTTGTAATTTATTTTTGTCCATTACTCTAAATAATCACTGTCTACTTCGTAGCTGATTTTGGTCATTTGCAGCATTTCAAATGAAACCTAGGTTTACATGTTTTTTGTTTTTTTTAGAGAGCATGGAAAAAAACACAATTTTTACACAAAAGGAAGAAGTGTTTAAACCTTTAAAGATTTAAAAAGAAAAGTAAACAAAAGGTTAAATAAGAACGGACCACAATTTGTAGAAATCTATCTTTAATCAACATTATTTCCATAATTGTATTAAATACATTGGCTTTAACATATTGCTATTAGACAAGAAGTCAGATGTTTAAAGCAACAATATACAGATTTAAAAACAAACGTTAGCATTCGCTATTTGTAAAATGAACCAATTTAACCCCAAAAATAAATACAAGCGATTTTATGGGGAAAACAGAATAATAAACAAAAATAGTTCAGTTATGAACAATATTTCCCAAATCATATGTTATAGAACAATATCTATTACATTTTTATTAAAAGTAACTTCATTTGATCACTTCCCAAATCTTAATAAAAATTTGGGAGAAAGTTAATTCACGTGTTTCTGTTATCAGTTTCTTATCCTTTAGAGTCAAATTAAAACCTCAAGGTCATTTTCCTACACTAGAGGCTGCAGTAGTATCTAGTTATTAAACTTAATAAATCCCATTTTCTGCTGTTATTTAAATGTACATGAAACCCCAAATTCTGTTTTGTAATACATCTAGATCATTACATTTTTAAAAAGTTTCCAATTTTCTTCTGTCATCCAATTTGCTTCATTCTCTTGGCATCCTTTATTGAAGGAGTCCGAACAGCAATGTACTACTGAGAGCTAGCTGAACACATCTGTAAGCCATGACAAAAGGCATGTGTGCAGCCACCAATCAGCAGGCAGTTCCCAGCTCTTGAGCCTACCTTGGCATGCTTTTCAACAATGGATACCAAAAGAACAAAACAAATCACACAACAGAAGTAAATTGGAAAGTTGATTAAAATTGTATGCTGTATCTGAACCGTGAAATAAAGTTTATGGGTTTCATGTCCCTTTAAAGGGATAGGAAAGTGAAAATTAAACTTGTATGATTCCGATAGAGTATGTCATTTCAGAACACTTTTAAATTCCCTTCTATGTTCAAATTGGCTTTGTTCTCTTGGCGTGCCTTGCTGTAAAAGAATACACACATATCCTACACTAGTGGGAGCTAGATGCTGATTGGTGCCTGCACACATTTGTCTCGTGGTTGGCTAACTAGATATGCTCAGCTAGCTGACAGTAGTGCAATGCTGTTCCTTCAGCAAACGATAACAAGAGAACAAATCAAATTTGATAACGGAAGTAAATTGGAACGTTGTTTAATATTGTATGTTCTATCCAAACCACAAATGTTTTTTTGGGGGGTTTCCTGTCCCTTTAACTCTCAAATACTTCAAACAATGAGTTACATGCACTATACAATACTATAAGAGCAGACTTCATTCTTTTCTTCAGTTAGGCAGGATAACCCAGCACTACAGAGGCAGGTCCCAGCAGTTAGTGGTCAATTTCCATGTTCAGCAAGCATTACAAACCATACAATGTTATATCAGATGCTAACTGCTGTTCCAGTAATATGGCTCTGCTCACTTCTACAAATACTGCAGACTCCTTATCCTGCTGTTACCCTGTGCCGCTTCTATCACCATATTACCATGTTAGAGATTATGCAGAATTGTATACAAATAAAAGATCATTTCTGCTCAGCAGGCTACGTTATGTCAGCACTTTCAACCATACAGTCACATCTGGAAACATTAGTGAGGAAATATATTGCAAACAAAAAAATAACAGACAGAAATGATAAATTGTATTTTATAATTAAAATATAAATGATGTAAGTAGTGGTAAGTGGTGTTTTGTATACAGATATGTGTAATACAGAACAGTGACGCTTTATGAGCCAATGATAGCAGCGCTCTTGGGAAATCAGGACAAGGATACTAAAAATGGTAACAGAATAAATAATGCAATAAACAAACAAATGCTGCATTGTGACAGTGTATTGTTATGCTGTTAGGGGGTTTATATACTAACATGAAGACGCTGCACATTTACCCAGAAGGATTCGGATGACAAGTCTGCGGCACTGCAGCATTTACCTAGATTCTAAGCTCAGCCCATGCTCTGAAAAAGCTTTGCACATAATTACATGGAAAATCTAGCTGCACTGACAATTTAAAGGGACATTAAAAGATTCTCTACCTATATAAACAGTATAAATCAGAAATGAGTCACTACACTGCAAAATACTTTATTTGAAAGCATTTCAATCGGTTATTTTGTTGCACAATGTGCATTGTTTTTTAGTCCATGAACGTAGCACATGTAAAGTCTTGAGTATGTTTATTATCGTATCTCCTTTTGTAGAGGCCAATAGGGACAGATATAAATACGTTTCTAAACTGATCATTTAATCACTGTTTAGTGTAAAGGTTTGGAATCTTACAGTATCCACTACTATTTCTCTGAGACAGTGTAAACTACAGTAAAAGCATGTGAAAAAACTAATGAAATCAGATATAATATATATATATATATATATAATATAATAAAATGAAACATTTTGGACCAGATTACGAGTGGAGCACAAATTAACGCTTCCGCTTGAGCATTAATTGCGCTAGAATTAAGATTTTTGCACTTGTTGGGTTGCGCTCGTATTATGAGTTGAATGTAAACGGTTTTTGCTCTTGCGCTAACCTGACAAGCGCAAAACTCAGAGGTTAGAATATAGCGTGCACATTCACGTATGCCATCATAGAATTCAATAGAGAAAAACCCTAACACCCCACTCTCGCACAAACCCGATCGCATATTCTCATTTGCGTTAACCAGACATGAAAAGGTCTTTTATGTCTATATATGTATACATATGTATTTATGTGTTTATATGTCTGTAAACACATATAAATACATATGTACACATATATAGACACATATATATATATACACATACATACATACCCATCTTTAGACATGTATATGTATGTATCTCAATGTTAAAGCCATTTGCCTGCCTTTTTTTCTAACACCTGAGAACTCATCTTTTTTTAAAATCATTTTTATTGGACATTGTTGTTATAATTATAACTGTACTTTGTAATGTATTTTCGATGTGTTTTGTGACACTTATGTTTTGCGAAACATTTAACAAGAGCTCTGTAGTCGTGGTAATCATTCTAGCGTAAATTGCGATTGCGCTCAACCGATCGCGTTTATTTTCAACTTGTAATACGAGTGGTAAGCCTGACAAGCGCAAACCCTCCCGATACACCCCTTATCACTCAGGCGCAAACGTTTGCGCTTCACTCATAATCTAGCACTTTATGGGGAATTCAATTTTAAGTTAAATGTCCCTTTAAACTGGCAATGTGAAACATACACACATTTGAGGAATATATTGTTTTCTGTGCACTTACCTTCAGCTTGTTGTGTCTTCTGCTCCCAGAGTAGATCAGTCATGTTTTGTTTGGGAAAGATTAAAGCCCAGACCCCATTTCTAAAATAGTAGCCAGGGCTTAAAGGGACACTAAACCTTTCAACAAAGTTCCTTTCAAACGATTAAAACATATGTAATAATCATATTGACAATATGCTTGAATTATAAAATATGTATCGTTTTCTGTATATTCTTAATACAAATTTAATAGATTTCCAAACCCACACTTACTAGTTGCGATGTCCGTAACCAATAGTCCCTGATAACCTGCGTTAACAATATGGCCGTAATCTGACGTACTGCGCATGCGCTGTATTTTTCACGCGTCATAAAATACGTCACCATCATTTTGAGCTGCAGACCGCCGTAATCGAGCATTCTCTTCTCAGATGTTCCAGCGTTCTCGAGCAGGTAAGATGTGCGCGCTTAGCTGCTATAATACCCCTAGTAATAACGAACATATATACAATATATAACGCATTTAATACCGATGTTAAAAAGATATGAATACCGATGTAATCGATATAATTTTTTTAATGCGCATGCGTTATGCCAGTAGATGGCTTGTAATGGCGATTGTATTCAAATAGCCAATATGCGATAAGCGGAGGAATAGTTTGCACATGCGCGCGATGACGAATCCTAGGGATAATGATATGCACGCTAGAGCATAGTGATTGGACTGACTGTATTATAATTTATACACTGAGAAAGGGGGTTTGGCTTGGGTGACGCGATTTCAAGGATTTTGTAAGTACTTTTGTAACGCAAGAAATACTCGTTTAAAATTAAAAACAGGTAAGTTTTAATCCTTAAGTTATTGTTAATCGATTTTAGGTAGTTAAATGGAGTAACAAAAGCAAAGTTTTGGAATCCTTTAATACCAAAACACAAATCTAAAAAAAATATTTGCACCCAAGAAGACTGCTCAACCCATACATATTGCAGACTCAGTCATAGGAAACCAACAGAAATATCTCAATACCACACTCACTGTGTGCCAAAAGAAGAGATATCTTGCATAGCAGGTGTAATGATAAAGATGAAATGGCTTTTCATTCATCCTGATTTTTGTAATTAAAGGGGCATTCTAGTAAAAAAAAATGGCATGCTCTAATTTCTTAGATCATGTCATTTTAGCACAGCTTGTGTGTCTAACTCCACAAAGGGGTAAACACATAGTTAAAGTGCTGCTAAGGAGCTGCAGAGAACTGCTGGGCCTAAGTCCCTTCCTGTGATTCAATCAACAGTGATAGTTGCACAACCAGCTACAGAATTGCACCTCCCATGTGTATAATACATTTTTTACATTATTATTTTATCAAAGAAAAATAATTAGATGTTTATATGACAAGCTCATATCAAAAATATGTATTTTAGTATTGGTTTATATTTCTGTGTAGTTAGAATGTGCAAAATCATTTTAAAAGGGAAACTTTACTCCAAAGCGTTAAAATAATTCATCTAAATGAAAGAACAACATTTAAACATTGATTTGTTTTTTTTTGCCTGAACAAATGTGATATAACAGCTTCCTAAACTGGAACTAATACAGCAGTGCACTTGCTGCTAATATTCATTGGATGAAAGGGACTTCTTATCAATGCTCATTGGCTGACAGGTACACCCTGGTAATGCTCATTGGCTGACAAGTACTCCTTGGTAGTGCTCATTGGCTGACAAGTACTCCCTGGTAATGCTCATTGGCTGACAAGTACTCCCTGGTAGTGCTCATTGGCTGACAGGTACACCCTGGTAATGCTCATTGGCTGACAGGTACACCCTGGTAATGCTCATTGGCTGACAGGTACACCCTGGTAGTGCTCATTGGCTGACAGGTACACCCTGGTAATGCTCATTGGCTGACAAGTACTCCCTGGTAGTGCTCATTGGCTGACAAGTACTCCCTGGTAATGCTCATTGGCTGACAAGTACTCCCTGGTAGTGCTCATTGGCGGTACTCCCTGGTAATGCTCATTGGCTGATTGGTTGATAGGTACAAACGCTCATGAGTAGTACCTCAAATAACATTACCAGGAAGTATTAACAGGAAACATACAGCTGATACTGGTGTATCAGTTTTAGTGTTAAAAAATAAATAAGTCAAAATTGAAATCACACAATCGTATGATTTCAGTGATGGGATTGGGTCGGGAGTGCCTATGACGCTAGGCACGCCCTTCAGCCCACAATCCAATATAGGAAGCGGCTATGGCTTTAGGACAGCCAAATGGCTAGGATGTTCCATGCCGTCCTAACGGCGCTAAAGCCCAGCACAGTTGGGACGGCATGAAACATCCTAACGGGGGGAAGAGGTTAAGCAGCGTTCACTTCACTGATTTAAACGCTAGTCTTTCATATGGATGAAACACATTTTGCTTAAATACATGTTGCTTTAAAGGGACATTATACACTCATTTTTTCTTTGAATAAATGTTTTGTAGATAATCTATTTATATAGCCCATAAAGTTTTTTTTTTTAATTAATGTATAGTTTTGCTTATTTTTAAATAACATTGCTCTGATTTTCAGACTCCTAACCAAGCCCCAAAGTTTTATGTGAATACGCTCGACTACCTACTCCAGCTTGCTCCTGTTTGTGTAAAGGGTCTTTTCATATGCAAAAGAAGGGGGAGGGGGGGAGTGCCTTATTTGCCACTTGCAGTGGGCTTTCCAGCTACCTTTTCAACAGAGCCAAAGTGACAGCTTATAAGTAAGTTTTTAAACAGTTTTATACTGGATTTTTATATCAGTATCTGTGCATATTATTCTTTATAGTAGTGTCTATTACATGCAGTTATATGAAAATGAGTGTATACTGTCCCTTTAAGGAGTGCATGAGTAACTCTCGGCACTAGCTACATATTTATCTTGTACTAAAGGTTAAGCCTGATATACTTTGCAGAGCAAGTCGGTAGCACTAACAAGATTCCTAAACAAAGAGCTGTGGACAGGAGAAAGAAACAGGATGATAAACTTGTAAAACACCAGTTATAAAATGTATGTTTTATTATTAAATCGACCTCAGTGCAAATAGCTATTTCCCTTTCCTTGTAACAGATTAGTTATGTTCCTTATCTAACAAACACATCTGGTTAAAATTAGAATTGTGCGTGGTTTTATTCTATACACAACCTGGTGTTGCTGAGATACTGTGTATAACACTAATTGCACAGTACAGAATCAGTCTGTCTGATCACCAGTGGGTGTCTGGCTGAGGCAGCTTATGATTTTATCATTGTGTCACAAAATGCAATTTTACTTCTATTATCTAATTGGCTTTGTTCTCTTGTTATCCTTTGGTTCAGCTAGCTCCCAATAGTGTATTACTAATCTGGAGCTAACTTTTAATATGTGTTTATCCCCACTGCAAGGGTTAAACACATAGTTGTATTTCAGCAATAGTGAAATGGTAAAATGCCCTAATACGTTAGACCATTTTTTATTTGCACTTTTAGCTGAAACGCTTCCCATGATTTTTTTCGAAGGGTTTTTAAATCTGAACCAATTTCAATCCCCAATAAAAGATTTATCTCAAACTTTCACTGTTTCACAATGGATCACTATATCGCCCATCTGCATATTTCCCCAGAAAACCTTAACTAATAAGCAAAACAATATTTCAACGGGCGCAAGGGATTCTGGTTAGGGATATGCAAATTAGATTTGCAATGCCTCATCTTTTCAAATACATTTATGGTGAAATACTGCCCCCCTGTGCCTGGCATGGGAACAGTTTGACCTCAGTATTCCAATCCACCAGAAAGCTAGAATTTCACAAAAAATAACTTTAAATTCCTATACCTTAAAACATAATTTGGGGGGTGGGGCATTTATAGTCTGTTCACACATCTTTATTTCAGTCCTATGTTTATTTCTGGTGCATGCTTAGTTCACATGCTACAAAAAGGGTAAAAATAGAACTTGAATGAACCCTGAAACTTTAACACAAAGTAAATATGATGACCAGAATATGCACTTAAAGTCAAAAGTAAACTTTCAGTTTTAAACAGCTTTACAAATTACTTCTATTACACATTTGCTTTGTTCTTTTGATATCCTTTGTTGAAAGGTAAATCCAGAGAGGTTGATAGGAGCTCAGGAGCATGCACGTGTCTTTAGCAGTTTAGGGCAGCAATGTTTGCAACTATGTATAAAAGACTATAAACAATGGTGCAAACAAAGCTACCAGACACGAGCACGCTCCTGAGCTCATCTAGATTTACTCTTAAGAAACGATAACAAGAGAACTAAGCAAAATTGATAAGTTGTTTAAAACTTCATGATCTATCCAATCAGCAAGTCTTATCTTGAATTGAATGTGCCTTTAATTATAATTGCGCTGCTATGTTATTTTCTAATTCAACTAATACTGCGGCTGTGCACTGGAATTTCTTACAAAACAACCACACAAAAAATACTCAAGTTGCCATACAGAGGTATTGAACAGAATTCTGGTGCATTGGAATAAAGGTCTATTTTAGGGATAAAATTACAACCAATAAGCACAATATATGTATGGAAGATAAATTAAATTGCTATTAAAGGGACATAAAAAAAAAAATTAAATCCACGTGGATGCATTTTTTTTTTTTTTAATAGAAGCATGTTTGCAATCCACATGCACTAGCAAAATGCTTCTAGTAAATGCTATGAAAGCTTTAATCATGCATGGAGCATATGTACATATGTCTTAAGCATCTGCATTCAAACACTGTCCTGTTCTGCGAGCAGCAATGACTCCATTTGCATAATCTCTAACAAAAACATTCTATCGCTGGTTCTCTGGGCAGGGTGTGTGTGCATATGTACGTATGCTCTGCGCACACCAATACTGAAACACTTGTAGCTTTTACTAGAAGCAGTCATATTATTGTAAAAATGCTTCAATTCAAAACTAGAGAGCGTTCAACCAAAATGGATTTGGAAGCTTTTTAAAAACTATATTTGGCTTGGATTATTATTTCCAATCAATAGGACGTTTTTTTCCCCCAAGTATGGATTTGTAATGGTAGGAATATCCACATGTATATCATCTTAAAGGGACATGAAACCCAAACATTTTCTTTCATTACTCAAATAGAACATACAATTTTAAACAACTTTCCAATTTATTTCTATTATTAATTTAGCTACATTCTCTTGGTATCATTTGTTGAAGGAGGAGCAATGCATTACTGGGAGCTAGCTCAACACACCAGTGAGCCAATAACAGGAGGCATATCTGTGCAGCCACCAATCAGCTGCTAGCTCCCATCTCCTGAGCCTACCTATGTGTACTTTTCAACAAAGGATACAAAAAGAACTACGCATATTAGATAATAGAAGTAAATTGGAAAATTGCTTAAAATGGAATTCTCTATCAGTATCACGAAGGAAAAATTTGGGGTTTCTTTCCCTTTAAGAAGTCCCTTTAATCCCTTTAAGAAGTTTTTAAAAATTCTTAATATTCCTTCCTCAAAAGTAGGATTTTAAACATCTGTTTATAGTAATTGAGATACTGGGGTCAATTTATCAAATTGCGAGCGGACATGATACAATGTAGCGTATCATATCCGCCGCACATCGATAAATGCCGAAAGCATAAACTGTCAGCATTTATCATTACACAAGCAGTTCTTCTGAACTGCTTGTGCAATGCTGCCCCCTGCAGATTTGCGGCCAATCGGCCGCTAGCAGGGGGTGTCAATCAGCCCAATCGTATAGGATCGGGCGTATTGATGTCCGCAGCCTCAGAGGACAAGTTATGGAGCTGCTTCATAACGGCTGTTTACGGCGAGTGTGGAAACCTTGATAATTCGGCCCCACTGTCTGAATAACTTCCTGATAAATGTTCTAATATCTATACCACAGTAAGAATAAGGTGTTAAAGACATTTGGATTTATAAACCAGAAGTTTAAAGGGACATAAACCCGTCCAAAAAATATTTCATGATATAGATAGAGCAGGTGATTTTAAACAACTTTCCAATTTACTTCTATTATCTAATTTGTTTTGTTCTCTTGGTATCCCTTGTTGGAAAGCATACCTAGGTAGGCTCAGGAGCTGATGATGTTATTGTCTCACCCAGTTTGTTAACAAGCTCCCAGTAATACATTGCTGCTTTTTCAACAAAGAATACTAAGAGAATGAAGCAAATTAGATAATAGAAGTAAATTGGAAAGTTGTGTAACATTGCAGGCTCTATCTGAATCATGAAAGAAAAAGTTTGGGTTTCATGTCCCTTTAAGTGCTTCCCATACTCCTGAGAAAATCTTGAGAGGCGGATGAAACACCTTTTATTTAACATTGCCCTGATCAGTACCCCAGTAAGTATCGTCTAACCGCCGCACAGCCGGGATCGTAGCAGACTTATAAGGGTACCGCTAACGGAAATGATGTAGCCATTCATGAAGGACTCTGGGAACTGTAATAGGGCTAAAGTATGATACTGTCTTATATGTTGCTAACCTGTAAGATGACTTTAGTGTGTTTTGACAAAATTATATTAAAGTAAAATGCACGAGTTGTGTTTGCGCTTTTCTGTTTATATTTTTACAGCATTTTAGTTTGAGTTTTATGTCCCTTTAATACATATTCTGATCCCCTGGGGTGGAAACAAAAAAACCCCCAAAACACTATCACATGTAGAAAGTTCACAAGCCTTTAACCCACTATTACAGAAGGCTGGACAGCCACACTAAGCAACATGCTGCAGCTAATAGGAAACACCACAGCTTTAGTTGCAGAACTGCAGAGGAACCTATCGGATAAAACATAAGACTGATCCCTACAAAATTGGGGGCGATTTTTGTTGTTTCGTGGGTAGATTGGCTCAGTGTCACAATTGTCTGAATTATCCAGTTCTAGACATTTACATTAGACAAATGTCTAAACAGAGTTGGCTTAGAAAATAAACAAACTGCAAAATGATGCGTATTGCCTGGTTAATCCAACCCAGAATTATTGTACAACTGTCAGTAATGTAATTGACAAAGTGAGGAAAAATAATCCAACGTTCCCCAAGTATTGTGCACTTGGGGACTCGTATTAACAAAGTGCTGCAAATCAATAGGAAGCTTTAAGGCCCAGTTTAGTTATTGGGTAATAAGTTATGGCTTCACACCAGTTAACTGCAACGCTGTTAGCCGCTTACTTTCACCTTGGCCAGTTAGAGGAGGTTCCAAACCAGGGTATGAGGCTGTTTACCAGCCAAGTCAGTGGGCGAAATTCTGTAAATAATCCCATAAAGTCACATATTTGTTGTCGGTTTGTAGACAGCCTGTTGCACAGATGTGACGTCCACCGTAAATTTATATATAGCTCCATGTCAGCGGCAGTGCCCAGCTGTCGTGCTGTGTATTCCCTTGTAAACACTATCGCTCAGCAGTTCCTAAACCTAAAAACAAGGAAAACAGGCTATAAACATCAGTCTAGTTCCTATCTAGTATGTTACAGGCCGCTATTTCATGCACAGTGATTAGCAATACAATGTCTATTACATGCATTGTACAAGTCTATTTATGGCATAGATAAGAGGCATTTCTAGGTTTCAAAACATCAGGGACTACAGCGCAATACAAAACCCAATGAGCCTTAAAGCTTTAACCTTCATCTAAACTTACATTCTTGCATTTATAATAAAAGATACCAAGAGAACGAAGAACAATTGATAATAGGAGTAAATTAGAAAGCTGCTTAAAATTGCACGCTCTATCTGAATCATGAAAGAAAAAAAAAATGGGTTCAGTATCCCTTTAAAGGGACACTGAACCCAATTTTTTTCTTTTGTGATTCAAATAGAGCATGCAATTTTAAACAACTTTCTAATTTACTCCTATTATCAAATTGTATTCATTCTCTTGGTATCTTTTATTATAAATGCAAGAATGTAAGTTTAGATGCCGGCCCATTTTTGGTGAACAACCTGGGTTGTTCTTGCTGATTGGTGGATAAATTCATCCACCAATAAAAAAGTACTGTCCAGAGAACTGAAACAAAAAAAAGCTTAGATGCCTTCTTTTATAAAAAAAATATAGCAAGAGAATGAAGAAATAGAAATAGAAATAGAAATATAGCAAGAGAATGAAGAAAAATTGATAATAGGAGTAAATTACAAAGTTGCCTAAAATTGCATGCTCTATCTGAATCACAAAATAAAAAATTGGGTTCAGTGTCTCTTTAATGAAAATCGGTGTATACTTCCCCTTAAAAGTTAGCACAGAGAGAAAAGGTATTGAATGTTCTGATGCCAATAGTTAGCAAAGCAACAACTGACTGCCCAGAAGCAGGAAATAAAATGGTTCAGATATACGTGTGCAATTTGCTTGATCCCATCCCAATAGACATCTACCACTAAACAAGCAATAAATATGACATCTGATATGTTCAGAACATAAAGCACAAAAGTGTAGCTGATGTCAGCTATAAAACAGAGTGAAGACATTTCAGTACAATCCAGCATATTACAGTCCTTCTAATGTGGCCACAAAATAATCAGTCTCTCAGCAGTCAGCCAAATATCTTATGGATCGATCTCAGGCACTTGTGATATTATACACAAACTGCAACTTATCCCAAAATATTAATACTGCAGACACTCAGCTAATGAATTTGTGCTGAGCACTGTCTGAAATAGGCACAGACATAAGGTCCAGTTAGCAACACATGCAGACGGGGGGCTTTCATCTTAAAGGGACACGAAACACCAAATGTTTCTTTCATGATTCTGACAGAGAATACCATTTTAAACAACATAACTATTTAATTCTATTATTTAATTTGCTTTGTTCTCTTGGTATCCTTAGTTGCAAACCCCAAGGCAGAACATACAGTGATCTGAGATGTCATCGCAGAAAATGCAGCATGTCTGCAGAAAGAACAGGACACATACAGGAACTGTTAGCGCTTGAACTTTGTAGTGCTGCTCCACATTAGACCGTTCTCTTCAAACAGAGCTGTGCTCTGGCTGCACTATATACATTTCCTTAACACAGTGCATCCAGGGCAAAGTGCTGTTTGAAGTGAACAGTCAACTATGCAGTAGCGCTGCAAAGCAGCAGCGCATTGCTTGTTGACTTGCTCTCAGAGATTTTTTTCAAATCCGCCCCTTAGCCTTTCCCAGTCTGCAAAGCTGTTTATTCTGAATGTAAGAGCACTGCATCTTCTTATTACTACATTTCTATGTTAGACCAAGAGAAAAGGAAACAGATTTTTTAAAGAGACATTTTAAAATGTGTTTTTTTTTGTATGCTGCTAATTTGCAATGCAATTTTCAACTACTGCACTATATTATAAAACATTAAAAATTGCTTTATTCTTCAGTTAACCAACACATTGCAATTGAACTGGTGCATTAGTGTAGCTGTCTAATTTAAAATTGAATTTTATTAAAAAAATTACCTGCAGAAAAATTTTCACTAAAAAAATCTCATCGCAGAAAGTGAAGAAAAGTTCTGCCTCTGGGGTTGCAAAGCATATCTAGATATGCTTAAGAGCAGCAATGCACTACTGGGGGCTAGCTGCTGACTGGCGCCTTTACATGTATGCCTCTTGTCACTGGCTTCCAGATGTGTTCAGCTAGCTCCCAGTAATGAATTGCTGTTCTTTCAACAAAGCCTACAAAGAGAAGGAAGTAAATTTGATAGTAGAAGTAAATTTGAATGTTGTTTAAAGGGATATGAAACTCCAAGTTTTTCCTTTGTAATTCACAGAGGATACCATTATTAAAAAGTTCCCTATTTACATTTGCTTCGTTGTCATGGTATTCTTTGTTGAAATGAAACCTAGGTTGCTGACGTGCACGTCCGGGGCACTGCATGGCTGAATGTTTAACATTCTTTCAAAACTGCTGACATATAGTGCTGCATGTGCACACTCCCAAGTTTACCACCTAGATTTTCAACAAAGGATACCAAGAGAATGAAGAAAATTTGACAGAATAAAAGTAAATAAGAACGTTTTTTAAATTGCATGTTCTGTCTGAACCATGAAAAAAAATGTGGGTTTCATGTCCCTTTAAATTTTAGCCAGGTGGTCAGTAAAATCAGCCGGTTAGTGCGCCCATTAAATAGTTCCTGGCTGGGGAGAGGGATTGAAAACAAACATTAGCCTGAGAATAAAATATAATTATAAGTTATTTTAATATCGAATTTGTTTTTTAAATTTTAATGGCAATAAAACAAAATTGTAACTTAAGTTTCCTTTTCTGCTCAGGCCAATTAGTGACGGTAAAAATCGGTCACTATAGTGTGCAGCAAATGACCAAGTAGAGTACAGCAGTGTTAAAGGGACATGAAACACAACATTTTCCTTCCATGATTCAGATAAAGGATGACATTAAAAACAAAGTTTATCAAATTTGCTTTGTTCTCTTGTTATTCTTTGATGAAGAGATATCTAGATAGGTAGTGAACTACATGACAGGAACTAGTGCTCTTTATAATGTATAACGCCTGTCATATAGTGCTGCAGAAACGTGCACGTGCCAATAGAAGTCATTTGGAAAGTTGTTTAGAATTACATTCACTTTTTAAATAATGAAAGAAAACACAGGGGTTTCATGTCCCTTTAAGTATCAGGAAATTGAGCCTGCAACACGGCCAAAACCTATTTACATCTGTCCATAACTGGTCACAGCAAAGAAGACCAGGAACATGGATTCCACTAGATTTTTCAAGGGGTGTGTCCCTAAACTTCAGTTGATTTAAACAAATCTTGTACTGTATTTTGTGCCAGCAAAATGAAAGTGTTAGCCCATGTTAAACTATTTGCAATGCTGATATTATCTATGAGTTTTATGCAGTCAGACACCCTTCTAAGTGACTATACCTTTTAGGTAAATAAAAAAAATGCATTTTATTATTGAGGTATTGCTTGCTTATAAATGTGCTTAACCCCCGATAATAGGTTAAACACATGAAGTCAGCAACAGACTACTGAGGCCTAGCTGGTGAGCCAATAACAAGAGACATATGTGTGTAGCCACCAATAGCCAGCTAGCTCCCAGTAGTGCACTGCTGCTCCTAAGAGAGTCAATTTGATAATAGAAGTCAACTGAAATGTCTCTTGCACGCTCAGTCAATCTCATTGGTACCCACTTCAGCCCATGCCCTGACACCTTGTTCATTCCAGTCTCCCTGCTACCCACCTCATTCCATGCCCAACACCTTGTTCATTCCAGTCTCACTGCTACCCACCTCATTCCATGCCCGACACCTTGTTCATTCCAGTCTCCCTGCTACCCACCTCATTCCATGCCCAACACCTTGTTCATTCCAGTCTCCCTGCTACCCACCTCATTCCATGCCCTGACACCTTGTTCATTCCAGTCTCCTTGGTACCCACCTCATTCCATGCCCTGACACCTTGTTCATTCCAGTCTCCCTGCTACCCACCTCATTCCATGCCCTGACACCTTGTTCATTCCAGTCTCCCTGCTACCCACCTCATTCCATGCCCTGACACCTTGTTCATTCCAGTCTCCTTGGTAGCCACCTTATTCCATGCCCTGACACCTTGTTCATTCCAGTCTCCCTGCTACCCAGCTCAGACCATGCCACTTACACTTGGGTCAGTCCAATCTCCCTGGTACCACCTCAGACCATGCCACTGACTCAGTTCAGTCTTTTACTGATGGCCACCTCTGCCCGATTATGGCTCCTGTCTCCCTGGTAACTGCCTCAGGCTGCCCACGTCTGTCACATGCCTTTGACACATGGCTCAGTCCAATATCCTTGGTACAAACCTAAACCCATGCCCCCGACACCTGGCTCAGTCCAATCTCCCTGGTACCTACCTCTGCCCATGTTCCTGAAACCTGGTTCAGCAGAATCTCTGTTACCAACCTCAGACCATGCCACTGACACTTGGGTCAGTCCAATCTCCCTGGTACCCTCCTCAGCCATTGCCCATGACACCTGGCGCAGTCTAATCTCCCTGTTACCCACCTCAGACCATGCCACTGACAACTGGGTCAGTCCAATCTCACTGGTACCCACCTCAGCCATTGCCCATGAGAACTGGGTCAGTTCATTCTCCCTGGTACTCTCTTTAGCCATTGCCCATGACACCTGGCTCAGTCTAATCTCCCTGTTACCCACCTCAGCCCATGCAACTCACAATTGGGTCAGTCCAATCTCACTGGTACCCACCTCAAATATTGCCCATGACAACTGGGTCAGTCCAATCCCCCTGGTACTAACCCACCTCAAACCATACCACTGACACTTGGCTAAATCCAATCCCCCTGGTACTAACCCACCTCAGACAATGCCACTGACACTTGGATCAGTCCAATCTCCCCGGTACCACCTCAGACCATGCCACTGACACTTGGGTCAGTCCAATCTCCCCGGTACCACCTCATACCATGCCATTGATACCTGGTTCAGTCTAATCTCCCTGGTACTCAACTCTTCCCCAGTCTAGCTCCTGTCTCACTCAGGATGCCCCTATCTAGCTCCCGTCACCCCGGTACTTCCTCCAGGCTACCCCGTGCTGTACCTCGGTCAGTCCACGTATCCATCCAGTTCGGCCTCGGGCCCAAGGAGCAGGGCAGCGGGGTCGGAGAGAAGGCCGAGGTCCAGCAGCGCCTGGTCAGTGTCTTCAGGCAGGAAGACGATGCCCACATTGAGGGCGATGTACTCCATCAGGAAGGCATAGTACAGGATCAGCACGTTTACAAAGAACAGGCCGGCGTAATACATGCAGCGTGCGGCGCCCGGGGAGGTAGGTACCGCTGTGCCCGGGGAAGTGGCTACCGCTGTGCCCGGGGAGGTGGCTACCGCACTGACTGGGGCGCGTGGTTAGGTAAACACAGTACTGCCCGTGGGAGGTATGAGAGGGGGGGCACTGCAGGGGACTATGACAGGGGGAGTGCGAGGGGAGGGCACTGCAGACTCTCTGTGACAGTAGGAAAAACTGGATCAGTGCACAACACGGAGGGGGAGCAGGGATTCATGTCAGAAAGAGAGGGGGTAAATAGCATAAAATAGGGGAGTAATTGGGGCAGAGAGCTAGAGGAGGGGAAACTGTGAGAGATAGGGGAGAACTATAGGGGCACATATAAAATATAAGAGGGTGAGAGGTAGAGGAGGGCACCACACATAGGGGATGTAGAGAGGATGAGAGGTAGAGGAGGGCACCACACAGAGGGGGTGTAGAGAGGGTGAGAAGTAGAAGAGGGCACCACACATAGGGGATGTAGAGAGGGTGAGAGATAGAAGAGGGAACCACACAGAGGGGGTGTAGAGAGGGTGAGAAGTAGAAGAGGGCACCACACATAGGGGATGTAGAGAGGGTGAGAGATAGAAGAGGGAACCACACAGAGGGGGTGTAGAGAGGGTGAGATGTAGAAGAGGGCACCACACAGAGGGGGTGTAGAGCGGGTGAGAGGTAGAGGAGGGCACCACACAGAGGTAATGTAGAGAGGGTGAGAGGTAGAGGAGGGCACCAAACAGAGGGGGTGTAGAGAGGGTGAGAGGTAGAAGAGGGCACCACACAGAGGTAATGTAGAGAGGGTGAGAGGTAGAGGAGGGCACCACACAGGGATGTAGAGAGGGTCAGAGGTAGAGGAGGGCACCACACAGGGATGTAGAGAGGGTCAGAGGTAGAGGAGGGCACCACACATAGGGGATGTAGAGAGGGTGAGAGATAGAAGAGGGAACCACACAGAGGGGGTGTAGAGAGGGTGAGAGATAGAGGAGGGCACCACACATAGGGGATGTAGAGAGGGTGAGAGATAGAAGAGGGAACCACACAGAGGGGGTGTAGAGAGGGTGAGAGGTAGAGGAGGGCACCACACATAGGGGATGTAGAGAGGGTGAGAGATAGAAGAGGGAACCACACAGAGGGGGTGTAGAGAGGGTGAGAGGTAGAGGAGGGCACCACACATAGGGGATGTAGAGAGGGTGAGAGATAGAAGAGGGAACCACACAGAGGGGGTGTAGAGAGGGTGAGAAGTAGAAGAGGGCACCACACAGAGGGGATGTAGAGCGGGTGAGAGGTAGAGGAGGGAACCACACAGAGGTAATGTAGAGAGGGTGAGAGGTAGAGGAGGGCACCACACAGGGATGTAGAGAGGGTGAGAGGTAGAGGAGGGCACCACACAGAGGTAATGTAGAGAGGGTGAGAGGTAGAGGAGGGCACCACACAGAGGGGATGTAGAGCGGGTGAGAGGTAGAGGAGGGCACCACACATAGGGGATGTAGAGAGGGTGAGAGATAGAAGAGGGAACCACACAGAGGGGATGTAGAGCGGGTGAGAGGTAGAGGAGGGCACCACACAGAGGTAATGTAGAGAGGGTGAGAGGTAGAGGAGGGCACCACACAGGGATGTAGAGAGGGTGAGAGGTAGAGGAGGGCACCACACAGAGGTAATGTAGAGAGGGTGAGAGGTAGAGGAGGGCACCACACAGAGGGGATGTAGAGAGGGTGAGAGGTAGAGGAGGGCACCACACAGAGGGGGTGTAGAGATGTTGAGATGTAGAAGAGGGCACCACACAGAGGGGTTTTTGAGAGGGTGAGAGGTAGAGGAGGGCACCACACAGAGGGGATGTAGAGAGGGTGAGAGGTAGAGGAGGGCGCCACTCAGAGGGATGTAGAGAGGGTGAGAGGTAGAGGAGGGCACCACACAGAGGGGGTGTAGAGATGTAGAAGAGGGCACCACACAGAGGGGGTGTAGAGAGGGTGAGAGGTAGAGGAGGGCACCACACAGAGGGGGTGTAGAGATGTTGAGATGTAGAAGAGGGCACCACATAGAGGGGATGTAGAGAGGGTGAGAGGTAGAGGAGGGCACCACACAGAGGGGGTGTAGAGATGTTGAGATGTAGAAGAGGGCACCACATAGAGGGGATGTAGAGAGGGTGAGAGGTAGAGGAGGGAACCACACAGAGAGGGGGTGAGAGGTAGAGGAGGACACCACACAGAGGTAATGTAGAGAGGGTGAGAGGTAAGGAGGGCACCACACAGAGGTAATGTAGAGAGGGTGAGAGGTAGAGGAGGGCACCACTCAGAGGGATGTAGAGAGGGTTTGAGGTAGAGGAGGGCACCACTCAGAGGGATGTAGAGAGGGTGAGAGGTAGAGGAGGGCACCACTCAGAGGGATGTAGAGAGGGTTTGAGGTAGAGGAGGGCACCACACAGAGGGGATGTAGAGAGGGTGAGATGTAGAGGAGGGCACCACACAGAGGGGATGTAGAGAGGGTGAGAGGTAGAGGAGGGCACCACACAGAGGGGATGTAGAGAGGGTGAGAGGTAGAGGAGGGCACCACACAGAGGGGATGTAGAGAGGGTGAGAGGTAGAGGAGGGCACCACACAGAGGTAATGTAGAGAGGGTGAGAGGTAGAGGAGGGCACCACACAGGGATGTAGAGAGGGTGAGAGGTAGAGGAGGGCACCACACAGAGGTAATGTAGAGAGGGTGAGAGGTAGAGGAGGGCACCACACAGAGGGGATGTAGAGAGGGTGAGAGGTAGAGGAGGGCACCACACAGAGGGGGTGTAGAGATGTTGAGATGTAGAAGAGGGCACCACACAGAGGGGTTTTTGAGAGGGTGAGAGGTAGAGGAGGGCACCACACAGAGGGGATGTAGAGAGGGTGAGAGGTAGAGGAGGGCGCCACTCAGAGGGATGTAGAGAGGGTGAGAGGTAGAGGAGGGCACCACACAGAGGGGGTGTAGAGATGTAGAAGAGGGCACCACACAGAGGGGGTGTAGAGAGGGTGAGAGGTAGAGGAGGGCACCACACAGAGGGGGTGTAGAGATGTTGAGATGTAGAAGAGGGCACCACATAGAGGGGATGTAGAGAGGGTGAGAGGTAGAGGAGGGCACCACACAGAGGGGGTGTAGAGATGTTGAGATGTAGAAGAGGGCACCACATAGAGGGGATGTAGAGAGGGTGAGAGGTAGAGGAGGGAACCACACAGAGAGGGGGTGAGAGGTAGAGGAGGACACCACACAGAGGTAATGTAGAGAGGGTGAGAGGTAAGGAGGGCACCACACAGAGGTAATGTAGAGAGGGTGAGAGGTAGAGGAGGGCACCACTCAGAGGGATGTAGAGAGGGTTTGAGGTAGAGGAGGGCACCACTCAGAGGGATGTAGAGAGGGTGAGAGGTAGAGGAGGGCACCACTCAGAGGGATGTAGAGAGGGTTTGAGGTAGAGGAGGGCACCACACAGAGGGGATGTAGAGAGGGTGAGATGTAGAGGAGGGCACCACACAGAGGGGATGTAGAGAGGGTGAGAGGTAGAGGAGGGCACCACACAGAGGGGATGTAGAGAGGGTGAGAGGTAGAGGAGGGCACCACACAGAGGGGATGTAGAGAGGGTGAGAGGTAGAGGAGGGCACCACACAGAGGGGATGTAGAGAGGGTGAGAGGTAGAGGAGGGCACCACTCAGAGGGATGTAGAGAGGGTTTGAGGTAGAGGAGGGCACCACACAGAGGGAGGGTGAGAGGTAAAGGAGGGCACCACACAGAGGGGATGTAGAGAGGGTGAGAGGTAGAGGAGGGCACCACACAGAGGGGATGTAGAGAGGGTGAGAGGTAGAGGAGGGCACCACACAGAGAGCATGTAGAGAGGGTGAGAAGTAGAAGAGGGCACCACACAGAGGGATGAAGAGAGGCTGAGAGGTAGAAGAGGGCACCACACAGAGGGATGTAGAGAGGGTGAGAGGTAGAGGAGGGCACCACACAGAGGGATGTAGAGAGGGTGAGAGGTAGAAGAGGGCACCACACAGAGAGGGTGAGAGGTAGAAGAGGGCACCACACAGAGGGATGTAGATAGGGTGAGAGGTAGAGGAGGGCACCACACAGAGGGATGTAGATAGGGTGAGAGGTAGAGAAGGGCACCACACAGAGGGGGTGTAGAGAGGGTGAGAGGTAGAGGAGGGCACCACACAGAGGTAATGTAGAGAGGGTGAGAGGCAGAGGAGGGCACCACACAGAGGGGGTGTAGAGAGGGTGAGAGGCAGAGGAGGGCACCACACAGAGGGAAGAAGAGAGGCTGAGAGGTAGGAGAGAGTACCACACAGAGGGGATGTAGAGAGGGTGAGGGGTAGAAGAGGGCACCACATAGAGGGATGTAGAGAGGGTGATAGGTAGAGGAGGGCACCACACAGAGGTAATGTAGAGAGGGTGAGGGGTAGAAGAGGGAACCACACAGAGGGGATGTAGAGAGGGTGAGAGGTAGAGGAGGGCACCACACAGAGGGATGTAGAGAGGGTGAGAGGGAGAGGAAGGCACCACACAGAGGGGATGTAGAGAGGGTGAGAGGTAGAGGAAGGCACCACACAGAGGGATGTAGAGAGGGTGAGAGGTAGAGGAAGGCACCACACAGAGGGATGTAGAGAGGGTGAGGGGTAGAAGAGGGCACCACACAGAGGGATGTAGAGAGGGTGAGAGGTAGAGGAGGGCACCACACAGAGGGGATGTAGAGAGGGTGAGAGGTAGAGGAGGGCACCACACAGAGGGGATGTAGAGAGGGTGAGAGGTAGAGGAGGGCACCACATAGAGGGGTCAATCACACCAATCCTAAAAAAGCACTCGCTTTACCCCTCCACCCCTTCTAACTATCGACCGGTCTCATTACTTCCCTCTGCTTCCAAATTATTGGAACCACTGGTCTTTAATCGCCTAACTCAGTTTCTCATAACTAATTACTTAATACATTACAATCTGGTTTCCGCCCTTTTACTAAAGTAACAAATGATCTGTTATCAGCTAAAGCAAAGGCCCACTACTCCTTACTAATTCTTCGACACAGTTGACCATCCTCTCCTCCTAAAAATCCTACATATATTTGGCATCCAAGATACAACCCTCTCATGGTTTGCTTCATATTTCTCAAACCGCTCGTTTCAGTTTCCTTTAACAGCAAATCTTCTGATCCTTTGCCTCTCTCAGTTGGAGTACAGCAAAGCTCTGTCTTGGATCCTGTCATGCATCATACACTCATGAAGAGTATTTGATACCTGGATTAGCTACCCAGCAGAGGTGATGGTGGTCTCAGCTTTGCCAGGGTTACTCTGAACTGTTCTTTCTTTGTGTGGAATCTGTGTTTGTTCAGGAATGCTGTGGTCGTAAGACTCCCCTCCCTACCCCATTCTTTTGGTACCTTGGTTTACTTGCATTGAATGTTTAATCATAAATTATCACAAGGGCGGTGGCCTTGACAAGAAAAAGAGGAAGCTGGGTTATAACTGAATGTTACAGAGAAAGTTGTCAAAACTTGCCTGGGACCAGAAGAGGTAACACCTGAAGGAGGTTCTCCACATATCTAAAGGAACTTGGTAATACGTTTAGATATTGTGTTATGTTATGTCCCATTTTATTTTAAAGAACTATATCTTTGCACATATCTTGTTATTTTGAATGTTTTTGTAATTTGGGACTGTGTAACCTGTAGTGGTAATTTGTTATTAAACATATAGAAAATTGTATTCTTACTTTTCTCTTTCTATACATCCTCCCTTGGAAAAGGTATATCTTATTTTGGGTTCCAGTACCACTTATATGCTGATCATACTCAAATCTTTCTTTTCTATCCTGATATATCTCCCTCTTTACTCAACCAGATTGCCAACTGCCTCTCTGCAATTTTCTATTGGATGACCTCACACTACCTCTAACTCAATCCGTCCAAAACTGAGCTGCTTCTTATTCCCCTCTCTTCAAGACTGTTAGTGATTTTTCTGTCGGTTGGAGACTCTATTCTCACCAAATCCTGCTATGCACACCTACGCAACATTTCTAGAATTCGTCCCTTCAAAAAGTGGTGCGCTCATGACCTAGGTCCTATCTGGATAGGGCATGAATAATGACCATAACAGAGGACTTGGAAATGATAAAATATTAAATTGCTAATTGTGAAGAGAGTAAGCAATATAAGAAATTAAACCTATTTAAAAATATACTATTCAGTACTCGTTACAATGGTATAAAGAAACGGTTAAAGGGACGGTCTGCAATAGAATTGTTATTGTTTTAAAAGATACATAATCCCTTTATTACCCATTCCCTAGTTTTGCACAACCAACACAGTTATATTAATATACTTTTTTTTGGACACATTGCATACATTTATTTTTCGTTCCCAAACAAAAATTATATCAAGTATATATTCCTGTTTACCAATGTAGCTATAATATATCTTTTCTAGGGACAATACATAGTCAATGTCTTGTAGCCATTAAGTCTAAATTGGAGTTTGTGTATGTTTCCAAAACCTGTGAATCAGTCTTTTCGAACAGTTAATAAGAGATTGGAAAATATGCTTTCAGTTGGCACATCCTATGGGTGGTGACTGGTTCAATAGTATAAGAAGGAATCTAATGGAATGTCTACACCTAGTATTGTATTAAAGAGACAGACAGTAAAGTCAAACTTTTATGATTCAGATAGAGCACACAATTGTAAACAACTTTCTAATTCAATTCAATTATCTAAATGTGCACAATCTTTTTATATTTACAAACAGCCCCTACTGAGCAAGTGCAAGAATTCACAGATTATACGTATATGCATTTTGTGATTGGCTGATGGCTGTCACATGATGCATTGTCAAGGAAAATCGGAAATTTGGCAGAAAAAAATCTACTACTCATCATCTTCTTTTTGCTTAAGTTACAGCCACTACTATATACTTATCTTAATTGAACTCTCAGCTGTCTTCGACATCATTGACCACCCCCTCCACCCACAGACTCTCAGCTCTCTTAGTCTCTGTGACACTGCCCTCTCTTGGATCCACTCTTATCTCTCTAACAGGTCTTTTTCTGTGTCTGGATGGCTGGTGACTCCTCCTCTCTATTGCCACTGTCTGTTGGAGAACCTCAAGGCTGTGTCCTGGGCCCTCTACTCTTCTCTATTTATACATCTTCACTGGGAAAACTTATTAACAACTATGGCTTCAAATATCACCTCTATGCTGATGACACCCAGATCTACCTCTCTACCCCTGCTCTCTTGCCTTCTGTCCTTTCTCATGTCAGCGACTGCTTATCTGGCATTTCTTCCTGGATGGCCTCTCACCATCTAAAGATTATCATGTCCAAGACTGAGCTCCTTCTAATACCCCCCTAAAGCTTATGACTTTTCTATCACTGTTAGTGGCATCAATGTCTCCCCATCACCCCAAGTCTGCTGCATCTGCGTTACACATGACTCCAATCTGTCCTTCATCCCCCACATCCAATTGATCTCTTCATCCTGCCTCTACCATCTATGCAATATGTCCAAAATGTGTCCGTTTCTGTGCGCTGACACCACAAATCCACTTCCTTGTAATTTCCAGACTTGACTGCTACCTACTCACTGGCCTTTCTCTCTCCCTCCTACCTTCAATCGATCCTAAATACATCTGCCAGGCTAATCCACCTTTCCCGCCTCTCTGTATCTACTGCCCCTCTCTATGAGTCCCTTCACTGGCTTCCCAATCACAGCAGAATTAAATTAAAAATTCTAACCCTGACCTAAAAAGCCATTACCAATGCCACTCCCCACTACCTCTCCTCACTAATCAAAAAATATACTCCAGCCCGTCCCACTCAGATACAACATGACCTGCTCCATGCATCTTCCCACTAGAACGCACTTCCTTATGTTGACCCACTTTCCCCTAATCTGTCTTCTTTTAAAAGTGTCCTGAAGACATTTTTGTTCAAGGAAGCCTACCACCCAACTCAATAACAAATGAATTCCACCTACCTAATAATTGCCCTCATCTAACTTTGTACTAACATCATTCTCACCCTTGCAGTCCCCACCTCCTGTTCCCATCCCCCTACCCTTCTAGATTGTAAATTCCTACAGGAATAGAGCCCTCAATTCCTCCTGTATGTGTTTGATAAATTTGTCTTCTCTTGCACATACTGCATCATTGTTGTACTTTTATCATTTGTACCCATGGACAGCGCTGCAGAATTGTTTGGTGCTTAATAAATAAAGCATAATAATAATTTTAAATTTGAACTAAGTGCTTTTGCATTGTCTTTTTATTATGCATTTATTGATTTATATGATATTCTACTGTGAGACTAAAAGTTTTGATGCAAGGACAGGACCACCATATATGTGAGAGTGCCCACTTCTCCACACTGTCTCCAGCATCTATTAGATGCAGATGGGAGCATGTTGTGCAACCTCTTGTAATTCATTTCTACTATTGTGGCTGAAATAGATGATTTGTTAATGTTAGAAAAAAAAATCCAGGAGGGTTTTGTCTAACCACCTTTTCATATTTTTATCCTATATATGTCTTGGGTTTTCATACAGAAACTTGAAATGACCCACAACCTGGCTGCCATATTGAATTTCCTTGAGAATTACCAAGCACAACAGACTCCACCCCTGAGTAACTTAAGCCCAGCTTCTTTATGTTCTGTCTGCATTTAAATAGGTCAATGTTGCAAATATGATATATGCATAGGTGCCTGCATCACACAGAAACAGTGTGCACTTTTTTATTTAATATTATTATCAGGTATTTGTAGAGCGCTAACAGGTTCCGTAGCGCTATGAACATAGGTGGTATGTAAAAAACAATTACAGTGATCAAATGGGTAGAGGGTTCTGCCGACAGTTGCACTGTTGTAGTCGGCTCTTATGAAGGTGAACTACAAACAGCTGGGCTCTTAGGCTTACATGCTATGGGGTTTAAGGGGATAGCAGTGGAGATAGGATAACACCTTATGTGCTATGTGAATGTGCTTTACTGCCCAGTACTCCCCTAGTGATGCTGCCCCCTACACACACACACACAGTATGATGGAGACCCCCAAGAATCTCAGGGAGGAATTAGAGCAGCAAAGACAGGAAAAACAAATAATGTATATAGCAATGATGTTTCAGCTTTCATAGGCCGCGTTCGGGCAGCGCTTAGGAGCTAGTGGGGATGCTTCACTCCCAGCGATGACGTGGCGCTAGGTGACGTCACAAGCAAGGGAGCTTAGAAAAAACGTTTGCATGCGCAAAGTGATCTGCTGCACAATAATGGACTGCGCATGCTAACGTTTTCACTAAGCTCCCTTGCAGCTGTCACACAACAGAACACAGAGAATGATTTCCCCAGTCTCTTTGCAAACATCGGAACTCTGACCCACCTCAATTCAGCTGCTCTCAGCTCAGCCCCTGTAGCTTATCCTGCACTGAATAGAGGTGGGTCAGACTTGCGATATTTGCCAAGAGACTGGGGAAATCATTCTCAGCATAACACCGGATAAGTCTGACAGCAGCATTTAGTACAGGGCAAAGTGGGGATAGGTTATGTAGCCTATCTCCACTTTGCCATGTACTAAATGCTGCTGTCAGACTTATCTGCCTCACCTGTCCCTCCTCTGCAGCGTATAAAAACATGGCAGCCTCCACAGCAACACGTGTGTGGAGGCTGCCATGTTGCCAAGCGTCTGAGCTTGCTCTGAAAAGTCCCAGCTTTTCCAGCACGCTGGAAGCGCTGGGACTTACGTCATCAGAGCGCTCAAAAAACGCCAGGCATCTCACTTGCAAGTGTGAGAAAAACGCTCCAAGCGAGTCCCAGTTTGCTTGGAGCGCTGCCCGAACGCGCCCTTAGTTAAAAGGGACAGTAAAGTCAAAATTAAACTTTTATGATTCAGGTAGAGCATGCAATTTTAAACAACTTTCCAATTCACTTCTGTTATCACATTTGCTTTGTTCTCGTGGAATCTTTTATTGAAGAGTAAAACTAGGTAGGCTCATAAGAGCTCAGGACATGTCTTTAGTACTCTATGGCAGCAGTGTTTTGCAACATTGTATAAAAAAGCTACAAATAATGTTGCAAAACACTGCTGCCATACGTGCACACTCCTGAGCTCTTATGAGCCTACTTAGTTTTACTCTTCAATAATAGATACCAAGAGAACAAAGAAAATGTGATAATATAAGTAAACTGGAAAGTTGTTTAAAATTGCATGCTCTATCTGAATTATGAAAGTTTAATTTTGAATTTACTGTCCCTTTAAACATTTACTGGGGAATTTGGTTTTGAGTTTTAGGTCCCTAAATGATTTACCAGGAATATCTGGTGAATATCTATATGCTATGTCTCACAGTTTTGTTACTATAGCACTTGTAACTTTACATCCCAGTAAAGTCTAGTGGCATTCCACTTTGTAATCCCCCCTTCTCATTCTATAGAAAGCAGATAAATCCCCAAGTAATCTCACTTTCTAAATCTGCTACTGTACTTGGTGAATACATCTGGTAAATATCTATGTTATATGTCTCATAGTTTTGTTACTATAGCACATTTAACTTTACATCCTCTTAAAATCTATGGGCAATTCATTTTTTTCATTTACCCTTGTCATTCCATAGAAAGCAGCTATAATCCCACGTTATATCACTTTCAAAATCTGGTACTTTACTTGCAGAATATATCTAGTAAATATATATGTGATATGACTGTATAGGATATACAATTAGTAATTCATCACACAATATATCTGTATATTATGCATATATAGTATATGTATACACATATCATATATGCCTTTAAGAAATGTTACACTTGTATTTCACTCTTCTGTTATGGTCTCAAGCAGTGTTATTATCTAGAGAGAGTGGGAGGTCACATTACAAAAGGAGATAGGGCTTCCTCACTAGATTGAGAATATTTGATTGCTATGAGAATACATTTTAGTAATCCATTTGCTACAAAATAATGATTGACATAACATCAGACACGCCTGCTAAACTGTAATTTAATTATTAGAATTGCTGAGAGGGGGCAGCAGAGTTTTGGGCAACATCTTAGAGAAAAGCCTCAGACATTAGCACCTGTGAAATCTGCTGGGTTTGTCCCAATGAATGATGAGACCAACTGTAATTGCACTTCTACGCCTGTCTCCCCTTGTATGCTGATATTAATGCCTTATCCGAAACCTGAAGATAAGTAATTAGTAATAAGTGTTTATAGTTTAATCATTGCTTTGCTTTATAAGCTTGTTAATGATTTATGTCATTGCAATAAATTCATAATAAACACTAGTATGCAATAAATTCATAATAAACACTAGTATGCAATAAATTCATAATCTAGTATGCTACATTTTCATGTAAGACCTAGTTTGTGATGCCCAGTCCCAGGGCAACAGTTTTGTTGCTATAGCACTTTTAACTTTAAATCCCATTAAAGTCTATGGGCAATCCTATTGCTACTGTACATACAGAACATATCTGATAAATATCTAAGTGATATGTCAACAGTTTTGCTGCTATAGCACTTTTACATCCTATTGAGTCTATGGACATTCCATTGTGTCATTCACCATTGTTATTACTTTTAGAATATCCCCATTTTGGGTACACATACTGGAAGCAATGGGCAGTTAGTTATACTCTACAACAGAAGATAGTTACAGCACCCAGCGGCAGCCTCGCTTGACCGCATAGTCGCATAGGTCGTAACCAAGCTCTCAGTAGCTACATCTACACGCACAACACGCTGGGAATTGTAGTTATTTATTGTCTCAGTGGCATCATCACCGCGCACAGCATTCTGGAACCTGTAGTTATCGAAAAGTCCTCAAGTCGGTGGTATTGAGGAACGCAGAGGATAAGACAATAGACTACATTTCCCGGCAACCATTGTTGCAACTCGTCATTTCTTCCACGCACAAGATGCCGGGATTTGTAGTTTTTACGCGTTGAAAGTCCGTGAAAACTAAGGATGTGAGTTTGTATTACGGACCACATTTCCCGGCATCCCCCGCAGTAGAGCTGTGGGTTCTGTTGTGCCAGTGGCGAAGCTGATGATGTTGTGACCTGGAGTCGCTGTGCTGGGTCGGGATAATGAGCTAAGATAGTGTTTTACAGCCCTCAGGCATGTTTGGGAGGTCGAGGAGTTGGGTGAGCGGCGGCTCCGGCCGGTCCGGTTCTAATGTGCATTCACTGGACAGACTCAAGTGAGTATGAGGTGGGGGCGGGGCTTGATATTGGGGTGATAGGAATTAAGGGGTAACAATGGTGTGGGTGGCACCTACAGCCAGGCAAGGTGACAGGCAAGGAGAGAGGGTAACAGTTTGTGACGGGACTGAGCGTGACACAGGAGGTGAGGGGTGATAGAGGCTGAGGTTGACAGGCAGGGGGCTAAGAGTGACAGGAGCTGAGACTGAGAGGCAGGGGGATAGGAGACTGAGGGTGACAGACTGGGAATAAGGGGGGATATGGTGGTAACAGAGTCAAGGGTGACCGGATGCTTAGACTGACAGGATGGTAGTGAGGAGTGACATGAGGGGGACATGGGGGCTGAGGCGGACTGGGAGAGAGAGTTGAGGGGGCTGTGTGTGCCAGGCCATGATGTGTGATGGGGGCTGGATGTTACAGGCAGTTAATGAGAAGTAATGGGACCAAGGATGATAAGCCAAGAGTTAGGGGAGAGAGTAGCTTAGGGCAATGAGGTAGGGAGACGGGGAATGATAGTCATTTAGTGAGGGTGACAGGGACCGAAAGTGATAAGCAGTGACTGTGAGTGACAGGGGACTGTGGGTGACAGACAGGGAGTGCGAAGTGAAGGGGGCTGATGGTGACAGGTAGGGAGTAAGGGGTGACAGGGGGCTGAGTGTGACAGGTAGGGAGTAAGGAGTGACAGGGGGCTGAGTGTGATAGGTAGGGAGTAAGGGGTGACAGGGGGCTGAGTGTGATAGGTAGGGAGTAAGGGGTGACAGGGGGCTGAGTGTGATAGGTAGGGAGTAAGGGGTGACAGGGGGCTGAGTGTGATAGGTAGGGAGTGAGGGGTGACAGGGGGCTGAGTGTGATAGGTAGGGAGTAAGGGGTGACAGGGGGCTGAGTGTGATAGGTAGGGAGTAAGGGGTGACAGGGGGCTTAGTGTGATAGGTAGGGAGTAAGGGGTGACAGGGGGCTGAGTGTGATAGGTAGGGAGTGAGGGGTGACAGGAGGCTGAGTGTGACAGGAAGGGAGTGAGGGGTGACAGGAGGCTGAGTGTGATAGGTAGGGAGTGAGGAGTGACGGGCTGAGTGTGATAGGTAGGGAGTGAGGAGTGTCTGGCTGAGTGTGATAGGTAGGGAGTGAGGGGTGACAGGAGGCTGAGTGTGACAGGTAGGGAGTGAGGGGTGACAGGAGGCTGAGTGTGACAGGTAGGGAGTAGGGGGTGAGGAGTTTGATAGTGGGGGGTTTCAGGTGGGAAATGTTAGGGTTGGATTTCTGCAGTGATAGTGAAATGTAAAGTATGATAGACTTTGATTTTGTGGTTGTTGAGACTGACATGCACAAGAAGATGAATGTTCCCTAGAAATATGTGCAGTCAGTGAATTCCACAGAGAAATGTGATGTCAGGGAGCTCCTTAGAGAGATGTGATGTCAGGGAGCTCCTTAGAGAGATGTGATGTCAGGGAGCTCCTTAGAGAGATGTGATGTCAGGGAGCTCCTTAGAGAGATGTGATGTCAGGGAGCTCCTTAGAGAGATGTGATGTCAGGGAGCTCCTTAGAGAGATGTGATGTCAGGGAGCTCCTTAGAGAGATGTGATGTCAGGGAGCTCCTTAGAGAGATGTGATGTCAGGGAGCTCCTTAGAGAGATGTGATGTCAGGGAGCTCCTTAGAGAGATGTGATGTCAGGGAGCTCCTTAGAGAGATGTGATGTCAGGGAGCTCCTTAGAGAGATGTGATGTCAGGGAGCTCCTTAGAGAGATGTGATGTCAGGGAGCTCCTTAGAGAGATGTGATGTCAGGGAGCTCCTTAGAGAGAAATGTTGTCAGTGAGTTCCATATAGAGATGTGCCTTCGGTGAGTTCCATATAGAGATGTGCCTTCGGTGAGTTCCATATAGAGATGTGCCTTCGGTGAGTTCCATATAGAGATGTGCCTTCGGTGAGTTCCATATAGAGATGTGCCGTCGGTGAGTTCCATATAGAGATGTGCCTTCGGTGAGTTCCATATAGAGATGTGCCGTCGGTGAGTTCCATATAGAGATGTGCCTTCGGTGAGTTCCATATAGAGATGTGCCTTCGGTGAGTTCCATATAGAGATGTGCCGTCGGTGAGTTCCATATAGAGATGTGCCGTCGGTGAGTTCCATATAGAGATGTGCCGTCGGTGAGTTCCATATAGAGATGTGCCGTCGGTGAGTTCCATATAGAGATGTGCCGTCGGTGAGTTCCATATAGAGATGTGCCTTCGGTGAGTTCCATATAGAGATGTGCCGTCGGTGAGTTCCATATAGAGATGTGCCGTCGGTGAGTTCCATATAGAGATGTGCCGTCGGTGAGTTCCATATAGAGATGTGCCGTCGGTGAGTTCCATATAGAGATGTGCCGTCGGTGAGTTCCATATAGAGATGTGCCGTCGGTAAGTACTTTAGAGAGATATAGTGAGTACAACAGTGTATTGCCTAGAGATATGCTACCGGCGAGGGGATGAGATAAGCAGGGAACCAATTTGATGGGTGTCAGGCCTGAGGGATGATGGGTCTGTGAGTGACAGTTAGGTACAGAGTCACTAATTTAGTCAGGGGTCTGATGGTGTTGGGGCTAATACTTAGAGTAATGGGGCAGGTGACTGGGCATTGTAGGGGCTCTGACTGAGGACTGGAAGTGATAGGGGTGATGGGTAATGTAATTTAGTGGTGATCTGTGGTGGGTGACACGACTACAGAGGAGGTGACATTAATAGATGGGCAGGTCTGACACAGACATTTTAGGCAGATGACTAATAGAGATATGTGTGAAGCTGATGCAGAGGACCTCATGTAAGTTGATAAAGTGAGTTGAAACAGGATGGTTGTTGGACAGTTCCCTGCAGGACTAATATATATGTGTCACATTATAGGAAGCCTGGGGTGACAGTGGCATATGTGTTGGTTAGGTCCCTGCAGAACTAATATATATGTGTCACATTATAGGAAGCCTGGGGTGACAGTGGCATATGTGTTGGTTAGGTCCTGCAGGACTAATATATATGTGTCACATTATAGGAAGCCTGGGGTGACAGTGGCATATGTGTTGGTTAGGTCCTGCAGGACTAATATATATGTGTCACATTATAGGAAGCCTTGGGTGACAGTGGCATATGGTTTGGTTAGGTACTGTATTGCATTCAGGGTTTGTGATATCATTTCCTGTCATCTATAAGTAACTTAAAGGGTCAGTAAAGACAAAATCAAACTCAAATTGACTGGATAGAGCATAACATTTTAAAAACAACTTTCCATTTTACTTCTATTATCAATTTTGCTTAGTTCTTTTGGTATTCTTTGTTAAAAAGTAATCCTATGTGAGCTCAGGATTGTGCACGTCTATAGCTATCTGGTAACAGTGTTTGCAACATTCGACTGCTAAAGACACGTGCACTCTCCTGAGCTCCTACCTAGGTTTAGGCTTCAACAATGGATAGCAAAAGAACAAAGCAGATTTAATAATAAAAGTACATTGGAAAGTTGTTTTAAGTTACAAGCTCTATCTGAATCATTAATGTTTTGGCTTTACTGTCCCTTTAACCTAATGGTATCAAGGATCCCGTCTCTGGTACCACTTACATTTTCATTTTCAAAAGTTTTGATTTCAAAAGATTAGATTGTTCTCACCTATAACATCAGCCTTGATTTGCCTCTTTCCTGCTGAGTGATCCAGAACGTCTTCCTTCAAAGTAACTAATATTTAGGTATTCATGTACTGACCATCCGTTTCTACTGCAGTTTTAATGTGTTGTTTTTAATAAACACATTTTAAACTTGAGCATAGTGAAAGCACCTTATGTTTTCCTGTTGGAGTGCCACATTGTGGGAGCTCCGCATCCTGCCTGTAATCCAGTCGGTGTTACAAGACCAGGAGAGAGGGTGAGCTGTTACACCCTGAGATATCAGCTTGCCCCTACTAGCGCTTTAGGGTGCTATTGCCAAATGTGAGTACCTTTTTGGCTTACATAGAGAGCTCTCCTTGCGCTTGATAAATCTGCCCCTTAGAAGTGACTTTGCACTCAGTTGTTCTATATCACTTAGAAGAACACTGTGTGGAAATAGTTTTCTTGCCTGAAAAATATTGTGAAACTGTCTTAATTTAAAGGGGCAGTGAAGTCATAATTAAACATTTATGAATCAAATAGAACATGTCATTTTAAATGGTACACTTTACTTCTCTTATTTTCTTTGTTCTCTTTGTATCCTTTGGTGAAAATCATACCTAGATAGGCTCAAGAGCAGCAATGCATTACTGGGAGCTAGCTGCTGATTGGTGGCTGCACCTATACCACTTATCATTGGCTCATTAGTTGTGTACAGCTAGCTCCCAGCAGTTTATTGCTGCTGCTCCTCCACCTAAGGATACAAAGATAACAAAGCAAATCTGATAACGGAAGTAAATTGTTGTTGAAAACTACCTGTTCTTTCTAAATGATAAAATATTTATTTTGAATTTTCTGTCCCTTTAAAGTAAAAAAAAGTGCAACTCTATTACTTGTCATATAATTGGCATAAACATTTTGACTAAATTGCTCCTTTAATTAAGATATTAGCAGGGATTAGAGACGGCATTAAATATTACTCAGTGAGTGCTGATCAATTCTCTTTATTAAGTGTTGTTTTTTAGTTTAAACTAAACTTGTTCTTATTTCTATCTTCATACTGAAATGATGTAGACTCTAGATATCATCTCCGCTGAGAGAAATCAGAAGAAATCTAATGCAGAATATTTGCTCATGGTTTTTAGCACCAATGTATAGGTTTAGTTTAAAAATATAGTGTCATCTAGCAGGGTCCTTACTGATATAGCAGGGTCCTTACTGATATAGCAGGGTCCTTACTGATATAGCACGGTCCTTACTGACATAGCAGGGTCCTTACTGACATAGCAGGGTCCTTACTGATATAGCAGGGTCCTTACTGATATAGCAGGGTCCTTACTGATATAGCAGGGTCCTTACTGATATAGCAGGGTCCTTACTGATATAGCAGGGTCCTTACTGATATAGCAGGGTCCTTACTGATATAGCAGGGTCCTTACTGATATAGCAGGGTCCTTACTGACATAGCAGGGTCCTTACTGACATAGCAGGGTCCTTACTGATATAGCAGGGTCCTTACTGACATAGCAGGGTCCTTACTGATATAGCAGGGTCCTTACTGATATAGCAGGGTCCTTACTGATATAGCAGGGTCCTTACTGATATAGCAGGGTCCTTACTGATATAGCAGGGTCCTTACTGATATAGCAGGGTCCTTACTGACATAGCAGGGTCCTTACTGACATAGCAGGGTCCTTACTGATATAGCAGGGTCCTTACTGATATAGCAGGGTCCTTACTGATATAGCACGGTCCTTACTGACATAGCAGGGTCCTTACTGATATAGCAGGGTCCTTACTGATATAGCAGGGTCCTTACTGATATAGCAGGGTCCTTACTGATATAGCAGGGTCCTTACTGATATAGCAGGGTCCTTACTGATATAGCAGGGTCCTTACTGATATAGCAGGGTCCTTACTGATATAGCAGGGTCCTTACTGACATAAAGGGTTTACTATTGTGCTGTTGCGTGACACCTAATTTTATTTAAGCATTAATACGTAAATACAAAGCTCTAGCATTAAAGGGACACTAAACCCAAATTTTTTCTTTCATGATTCAGATTAAGCAGCATTCTAATTTACTCCTATTATCAATTTGTCTTTGCTCTCTTGCTATCTTTATTTAGAAAAAAACAGGAATGTGTTACATAGGAGCCGACCCATTTTTGGTCGAGAACCTGGGTTATTCTTGCTTATTGGTGGGTAAATGTAGCCACCAATAAGCAAGTGCTATCCATGGTGCGGAACCTAAAATGGGCTGGCTGCTAAGATTTACAATCCTGCTTTTAAAATAAAGATAGCAAGAGAACGAAGAACAATTGATAATAGGAGTAAATAAGAAAGTTTCTTAAAATGGCATGCTCTAGCTGAATCATGAAAAACAAATTTGGGTTCAGTGTCCCTTTAAGTTATTGCTTCGTTTTGTTTGTTAATAGGTTTTGATGCTAATATATAGGCAATCATGGAATACCTGATTGATGGTTTTATTATATTAATTAGCTGAAGTGCTTTATTGCGCGTTCTCCGGTTTCCTAAGCTGCCGAATGGGGAAGAAGTCATCCGCCTGCGGCATTCGGTTATTTTCAGAGACAGGATTTCTTCTTGTTAAAGTGAAACACTCTAAGATCTGGATTTGCACGGAACTTAGTGCTACACTTTCACAAGAACAATTCTGGCTCCGAAAAGATCCGAATGTCTTTAATGTGACCGCCATCTTGTGCATCTGGCAGTTAACAAAACTTCTGAATGTTCATATCTCTAGCAGAAACTGTTTAGCAACTGAAGTTTAACTTTAATAAAAGCCAAATGTAATTTCTTTTTAACTGCTGTGCTTGTTACCTTACACCGAGGATTGTTTGTTACCTTATATTGTAACGTAAAACCTAATGCAGAACATCCTGACCTGCTCTAGTAATCCCATTTGCACAGCTGCTGTTAGAAAGTTTGCGTTGTTTTGTTTTCCGTGATGCCTGTTTGGTGCACAAAGGACACATGTAAATGTTGTGTACTTAGTCTTTATGGGGAAATGTCACTGCTTGTTGTGGAACTCTGTGTGTTTAACCCTCAGCAAAGTAACAGTCCTTCTCTGATTGGCAATATTGCGTGATTGCTCCTGCGTATAGACTCACCAGCTTTTTACTGCTCTGAGCAAACAGTTCTCTGCGGCTCCTGAGTGTAACTTTAAAGCCTCTTGTTATTGGCTCACCCAGTGTGTTCAGCTAGCTCCCAGTAGTGCATTGCTTCTGTATTCTTCAACAAAGGCTACCAAGAGAACAGAGCAAATTTTTAAATAAAAAGTAGATTTGGAATTTGTTTAAAATGACATGCTCAATCTGAATCATGAAAGTTTTAAGGGCCAAAAAAGAGCATGTAATTTTACAACTATCAACCCTGCTCTACTGTGTGTTTAAACCCAGAAAACATGAAAAGACCCTTTACACAAACAGGAGCAAGCTGGAGTAGGTATACGTCGGTATTTTCCTAAAACTTTGGGGCTTGGTTAGGAGTCTGAAAATCAGAGCAATGTTATTTAAATTCAAGCAAAACTATACATTTATAAAAACAAACAAAAAACAACAGTATGGGCTATATAAATGGATCATCTACAAAACATTTATGCAAATAAAAATTGAGTGTATAATGTTCCTTTAAAGGGACACTGAACCCACATTTTTTTCTTTCATGATTCAGATAGAGCATGCCATTTTAAGCAACTTTCTAATTTACTACACTAAAAGTATTAACAGCGCAGCTAGGTAGAGTGGTGGATGTAAATTTATAAGCGTTGGAAAAGGAGAGATAAGAAATATAGCAAATAGCTACGAGTAATTCTAAGTTGTAAGATTATGAAATTAATATTGCCACAATAATAAATCAATAAACACTAGTAAACCAATCAAAATATTCGTACACATTCATAAATACATTTGTTAAAAGGAGCAAAAAAATAAAAAAATAAAAAACACAGGTAAATAAAAAACACAGGTAAATAAAAATACTGATGAGTTTTTTTGGAATGATATTACCCACTGCAGGGAAGTGGTCTTAGGAGTACACACGTATGGCAATGTTAGTTGCAAGGATTTTTATGTTGCCAACTCCTATTCACAGATTTTTTTTACTCCTATTATCATTTTTTCTTTGTTCTCTTGCTATCTTTATTTGAAAAAGAATGCATCTAAGCTTTTTTTTGGTTCAGTTCTCTGGACAGCATTTTTTTATTGGTGGATGAATTTATCCACCAATCAGCAAGAACAACCCAGGTTGTTCACCAAAAATGGGCCGGCATCTAAACTTACATTCTTGCATTTCAAATAAAGATACCAAGAGAATTAAGAAAATGTGATAATAGGAGTAAATTAGAAAGTTGCTTAAAATTTCATGCTCTGTCTGAATCACAAAAGAAAAAATTTGGGTTCAGTGTCCCTTTAAGTTTCCCTAGCAGGAATATATCTGTTTTTAGAAGGTTCTGAAACTCTAACGTTTAGTAATGAAGACATCAGGTTGCCAAACAGTTGTGGCTGGTTGCAAAAGTATTTTTTACATTTCTCTCTTTCTGCTTTTCAGAACCAAATGGTTGTGCTTGTAGCTCACAGGGCAATGGTCTTGTTTTGTAGAAGCTTTACAGTCACATTTGTTAGACCTGGCTATTGGTTATAATAATATTAATATAGAGGTTACTTAAAGGGACATTGTCATGTCAAGCTCTAATTTGTTAGTTCGTTAGGACAGTAATGGAAACAGTTATAGGGGCACTCAAGTCAAAATAAACTTTTATGATTCAGATAGAGCATGTAGACACTTAACAATTTACTTACATGATCAAAATTAGCTTTGTATATTCACACTTCCTGGGGAACAAGATCCTTTTAAGCACGTGCACAAGCTCACAGGGTATACTAGTCTGTGATTGGCTGAAAAACGGTAGAAAAAATAAAATGTCAGAAAAAAAAATCTACTGCATATTTGAAATTGAGAGTAGATGTTAAATCGTTGTCTTTTTATTAACTTGTTAATTATGCAATTGTACTGCACTGAGTGGTCCTTATCCTCTGTGTGTCCCACCCCTGACGTTCTGCTTAGGAGCTATGAACATTGCAGAGACAAATTTTGCATCATTGATGCTAGCTTACTGTGGGCCAGATTACAAGTGGAGCGGTATTTAACACTCCTGCTCGAGCACTAACTCCTATAGAAGTAAGCTTTTTGCGCGCCTCAGGTAGCACTCATATTACAAGTTGAAAGTAAACTGTTTTTTGCTGGTGTGCTAACCCGATGTAGAAAAATGAACTTAAAATATTGTGTGTGCGATAACGTATTCCCCAAACAAAAACAAAAAACTAACACCCTACGTGCACACAAACGCGATCGTATATTCTCAAGCGCACTAACCCGTCATGAAAATATGCAGCTTTCACATTCCAGTGATCATCACATAGCTGAATAGGTTCTATTTATTGATAAATACATATTTTCTACATATATCTGATGGTATTTTACTACAATATATATCTGTTTCTCTCTATATATTATATTTAGACATGTATATGTATCTCAATACTAAAGCCCTTTGCCTGATTTGTTTGTCTAACACCTGAGACCTCATATCTTTGAGCCCTTATAACTTTTATGTGCAATATTTTTTTGAATATGTTTTATTAGATGGTGTCATTATGAGCGTAACTGTGTAATGTATTTATGTGTTTTATGCAACTTTTTTGATTTGCAACACAGTTAACCCGAGCTCTGAGGACGGATTAATCGCTCTAGTGTAAATCGCAATTGCACGCAAACGATCGCGTTTACTTTCAACTTGTAATACGAGCGGTTAACCCGACGCGAGCAAACACCCACATTAAACCCCATTTTGCTCTCGTAATCTGGCCCTTTGTGTGTAACTCCTTTTGTACAGAGTAAACAAATCCCTTTTATAAAAGCATTGTGAACTTGAGATAAATAAATATCTTTATCTCAGGGCCGTATGCTCAGGAGTGTGCACGTTACTGGAGCACTAGCTGGTAGCACTAGTTCCAATAAAAAACATCATGGGGACAAAGCAGATTTGATAATAGAAGTCAATTGGAAACTTTTTTTTAAAACTGTAGCCTCTGTCTGAATCACTAAATAAAATGTGTGGGCTTCATATCAATTTAAGCATAGAGAAATAAATAACAAACAATAAATGTCTCAGTGTAAGGAGCATTACTAACTACAGTAACACCATATCCCTGGTTGAAGAATTTAACCCTTTCGTGTCAGGGTTAAAGTGCCTACATCGGAACAACTGTTCCGATGTAGACAAATTGAAACTACGATCGCGAGATTTCAATTATTGGATCGCATCTGGGGGGCGTCCCTACAACCCTAGGAACGCCCCCAAAACCGCAATCAAGTCCTGACAGCACAGAAGGCTACAGGACAGCCGTTAGCTATGACGTTCTATTCCGTCATAACGGCTTTAAAGCCCAGCCTAATTATGACGGAATAGAACGGCATAACAGCTTTAAAAGGTTAAAGAGAATAGTTACTTGGTCTGCTCTGCTGCACCCACTTATGGACAGATGTTAATAAGGTGTCTGACTGTTTGGACTGATCTAATCAATACGTTTGTAGCTTGTAGCAGGGTCAGCAAACCCGCATCATATGAAAGGCACTGCAGTCTCTGTGAGACTGGAACATTTTTTTTAGTATAGATAAGAGGGATATAAAATAAATAACGACTGTACGCTGCTTAATCGTTTATATATTCTTAATGAAATATTTGATGGACAATTAGATTTGATTTTAATGTCTATTTATATTTGGATTACACAAGACATGATAGAGTTGTGGTTCTATAGCTGAGGCTGCCATCTAGTGCTCAGTAACTAAACTACATTCCTTACATTCATATTAGTCTAAAAAACAAACAGTTCTGATCAGGGATCTAATGATCATGGAAGATGATATTATTTTATAACAGCATTGTTAGGTGGTTTAGCGTGCACAGGAGAAGGCAAACCTTTAGAAACGGACTCAAATTCATTTTCTGACTTTTTTTTTTAACAGTGGTTAAGAGAATAACAAGGAGCATTGGAAAAATTAAAGGGACAGTCTAGTATAAATTAAACTTTCATTATTCAGATAGGACTTTTCATTTTAATCAACTCTCCAATTTACTTTTATCATCAAATTTGCTTTTTTCTCTTGGTTTTCTTAGTTTAAACTAAACATAGGCAGGCTCATGTGCTAATTTCTATGCCTTTGAGGGCCGCCTCTTATCACAGGCTTTTTAAATCTCTTTTTAACACAAAGAGACAGAAAGTACACGTGGGCCATATAGATAACACCGTGTTCAGGCACAGGGGGTTATTTAAGATTTAGCACAAAACAATGATAAATTTAAGACAATAGATAATAAACAGTCACAGTCATGTGATCAGGGGGCTGGAAGAAGGTTCCTAGATACAAGGTAATCACAGAGGTAAAAAGTATATTAATATAACAGTGTTGGTTGTGCAAAACTAGGGAATGGGTAATAAAGGGATTATCTATCTTTTAAAACAATAACAATCTATGGTAGACTGTCCCTTTAAGTGATGTTATTCATTACAGCTGTTTATTATTGCACTATTGCTAGCTGGTGATTGGTGTCTTTGCTACACACGTGTCTCTTGTTATTGGCTCATCAGATGTGTTCAGCTAGCTCCCAGTAGTGCATTGCAGCCCTGTACCTTACTTTAACTATTTGTTTAAACCATTTACAGGAATTAAACACACAGGGGTCGATCAAAATCCTTAAAGGGACAGTCAACACTAGAATTTTTGTTGTTTTTAAAGTTAATCACTTAATTACCCATTCCCCAGTTTTGCATAACCAATGCAGTTATACTAATACACTTTTTACCTCTGTGATTATCTTGTATCTAAGCCTCTGCAGACTGCCCCCTCATTTCAGTTCTTTTGACAGACTTATATTTTAGCCAATCAGTGCTCACTCCTCGGTAAATTCACGTGCATGAGCTCAATGTTATCTATATGAAACACATGAAGTAACGCCCTCTAATGGTGAAAAACTGTCAAAATGCTTTTAGATTAGAGGCGGCCTTCAAGGTCTAAGAGCGCGCAGGAGCAGGTGGGACTGGGACCGCTACACTACAAAAAAGTGTGAGGGAGGGGGGGGGGGATAAATGTTTGGAAAGGGATCTGATGGGGGAGGGGGGAGTGCATTGAGGCGGGGCAGCTACACTACATAAAATTGGGGTTTTATTTATTTTCAAAAAAAGGTATTTTTTTTAACAAACTGGGTACTGGCAGACAGCTGCTAGTATCCAAGATGGCGGAACCTAGATAGAGAGGGGGGGGGGTTAGAGAGCTGTTTGGGCGGGATCAGGTAGGTTGGGGGCTAAGGGGGGGATCCTACACAGCAGAATATGTATTATTATTTTTTTATTAATTAAAAAAAAAAAAAAAGCCTTTTATTTTAGTACTGGCAGACTTTCTGCCAGTACTTAAGATGGCTGTGACAATTGTGAGGTGGGGGAGGGAAGAGAGCTGCTTGAGGGGGTCAGGGAGGGATCAGGGGGTGGGATGTGTCAGGTGGGAAGCTGATCTCTACACTAAAGCTAAAATTAACCCTACAAGCCACCTAATTAAACCCTTCACTGCTGTGCATAACACAAGTGTGGTGTGCAGCGGAATTTAGCGGCCTTCTAATTACCAAAAAGCAATGCCAAAGCCATATATGTCTGCTAATTCTGAACAAAGGGGATCCTGACTGGGGTGGGGTCTGTCTTTTCAAATATTGCTATTTACCTAGATAAGATACTTAGACCCTTTGTGGAAAAATCCAACTCTTTTATCAAAGTCACAGGAGACTTTCTGGGTAAAGTGCGAGATTTGAACCTGCCTACTAAGAAATTCATCCTTTATAGTTTGGACGTAACTAGTTTACATACATCAATCCCCCACTCCAGTGGTTTAGGGGTTATAAACAAAATATTAATGCAATCCAAACTATATGGACAATCAGAATGTGATTTTATAGTACAGCTATTGGAAATGATCCTGTATCAAAATTACTTTCTCTTCCAGGATCAGTTTTACCTGCAGTTAAAAGGCACTGCTATGGGTTTCAAAGTCGCTCCAACCTATGCAAATTTTGAGGAACTTTTTGTCTATGAGAATTGTCTGTTTAATCAATGTGGTGCACCAGGTGGCGCTACATTGATGATATTTTCGGCATATGGTTGGGCGACGTTGGAACCCTATCGGAATTTGTATCTCAACTTAATGAAGCTACTGACCATATTAAATTCACTCTGTAATATAGTGAGGAGGGGATTCATTTCCTTGACACCGGGGTATATAAAGATGATTAGGGTATACAAATAGATTTATATACAAGAAAAGTATAGATCGTAACAATCTGTTGCATTTTGATAGTGCCCACCCTGCAGCCCTCAAAAAATCTTTGCCCAGGAGTCAGCTTCTTCTAGTGGGCAGGATTGTGACCAAAAAAGACAAACTGAAATGTAGACTACATGAAATGGCAGATTTGTTTAAAGAGGGGGGTTACCCAGATGATTTAATTCCGGAGAAGACTAAGCACATTTTGGAATTGTATGATAACCTGTTAACAAATGAGAGAAATACCAGACAGGGTGTTAAAGATTAAGGGAGATTACTCTTTGTATCCCAATATAATAGACAGAGTGGAAAATTAATGCACTTAATGCACAAACATTGGGATATATTAAAATTGAGTAATCCCCATGTTGCAGAATTTCAGAAACCACCAATGGCGGCTTACAAGAGAGCAAAACATTTGAGGGATCTTCTTATTAAATCAGATATAGGGAGTGAAAGAATAGCGAAACAAACTTTTTTTTAGGTCCCAATAGAAATGGATGCTTCCCATGCAATTGCAACAACCTAATTGATGGTAATAACTTTTCCACCCCAGAACAGGTAAAAATACTCTGTCAGGATTTCTAACATGTAATACAGAATATGTTATAGATATATTAAAATGCCCATGTTCCAGATTATATGTAGGCAAAACTACCAGGAGGATCCGTGATCGCATCACGGAACACAAGTCCAACATTAGGACTGAATTCTAAATCCCCAGTAGCCTGCCATTTTATAGAAGCTGGCCATGTAGTAAATCAATCAACATATTCAGTTTGAGAGGAGAGGGGGGATAGGGAGACGTTTTGGATATACCAATTAGAAACAAAAGGCCCTTTTGGCATGAATAAAGATTGGGATCTATCCGTGTTTTTGTAAATTAATATGTGTTGTACTAACTATGTAGGTACACAAATCTGATTAAGTGGATATAATATGCCCTCTATTGCTATTCTGTAAAATATCTGTTTAATGTTTAAATTGCTGGCCTGGTGGCACATATTGTTACATTGTATTTTGATACTTTTTTACCTGGATCAGCACTGATGGGGTTACATTTAGTGGGTGGTGTTAAACAATTACCTGTATGATGTCATAGTAGGAGGTGTCTATGTATAGGCTATATAAGGACACTCGTGTTTTAATGTATTAATGACTAAGGACCGCTAGGTCCGAAACATTGTATCTATTTCACTGGCTGCAATAGATTTTTGCATTTATCTACAGTGCTGCTGTACTTCGTTCTTGGATATTCGTTGGGGGCTTTTGTGGTGTGAAGCCTGACAGCGTGCATGTTGTTTGCTACCCTGGTGCTATAGAGTTTAGACATTCCTGACAGATATCAGTGTTACAATGTAACTTATGCAAATTTAAATAAAAAATGCTTTGGAAATAGCAAAGCGCTACTTGTACTTATTGCCCTATAACTTGCACAAAAAAAAGCAAAGAACATGTAAACATTGGGTATTTCTAAACTCAGGACAAAACTATTACTAAAACTATTTAGCATGGGGGATTTTTGGTGGTTGTAGATGTGTAACAGATTTTGGGGGTCAAAGTTAGAAAAAGTGTGGGTTTTTTTTTTCCCTTTTTTTTCCATCATACTTTATAAAAAAAAAATATAGTAAATTATATGATATGATGAAAATAATGTTATCTTTAGAAAGTCCATTTAATGGCGAGAAAAACTGTATATACTATGTGTGAGTACAGTAAATGAGTAACAGGAAAATTACAGCTAAACACAAACACCACAGAAATTTAAAAATAGTCCTGATCCCAAACGGTAAGAAAATTGAAAAATGGTCTTGTCATTAAGGGGTTAAGAAAAATGTATCAAAAGATTTATCTCTAAAAATACCCATAGACATTAATTGTGTTTTTCTGTTGAAAACCATTAGATTTGTTTTTCTAAAGGTTTGTGATTGACCCCATAGTTATATACCCCACCCTACCTGTCCTCACTCATCAACAAATAAGATCCAACAACGACCTGCTCCTTGCGTCCTCTACCATCACCTCCTCTCATGCCAGACTACAGGACTTCTCTCGTGCAGCACCAACCCTCTGGAACGCACTTCCTCGAGGTGTCAGACTCTCCCCTAACCTCTCCTCCTTTAAACGTTCCGTAAAGATCTATTTGTTCAGGAAGCTTATCACCGACTCGTTAACAAATTAACTTAACTAACAGTTGCCCTCATCTATCTCCTCACTAATATCATTCTCACCTATGCAGTCCCCACCTCCTGTTTCCCACCCCCCTACCCATCTAGATTGTAAGTTCCCACGGGAACAGGGCCCTTAATTACCCCTGTATTTGTCTGTAAAATTTTGTCTTTTATTGTATTGTTTCTCCGTTGTACT
>NC_069509.1:180718781-180726281 GCF_027579735.1 Bombina bombina | reverse complement strand
GCTTCAGGGCTAGAGATCTAATGAGGGCTTGTAGCTGAAAGATGTATTGAGGCCTTAGGGGTCACGTCTGTGGCTAATGTATCTATATGACTGATTTGCTGCAGGGCCAGGGGTCTAATGAGGGCTTGTAGCTGACAGTGGTATTGAGGCCTTGGGGGTCACGTACAGTATGTGGCTAATGTATGGATATTGCTGATGGGCTTCAGGGCCAGGGATCTAACGAGGGCTTGTAGCTGACAGAGGTATTGAGGCCTTGGGGTTCATGTCTGTGGCTAATGTATGTATATGGCTGATTTGCTGCAGGGCCAGGGGTCTAATGAGGGCTTGGAACTGACAGAGGTATTGAGGCCTTGGGTCACGTGTATGGCTAATGTATGTATGGCTGATGGGCTCCAGGGCCAGGGGTCTAATGAGGGCTTGTAGCTGACAGAGGTATTGAGGCCTTGGGGTCATGTCTGTGGCTAATGTATGGATATTGCTGATGGGCTGCAGAGCTAGGGGTCTAATAAGGGCTTGTAGCTGACAGAGGTATTGAGGCCTTGAGGTCATGTCTGTGGCTAATGTATGTATATGGCTGATTTGCTGCAGGGCCAGGGGTCTAAGGAGGGCTTGTAGCTGACAGAGGTATTGAGGCCTTGGGGTCACGTCTGTGGCTAATGTTTGTCTATAGCTGATGGGCTTCAGGGCCAGGGGTTTAATGAGGGCCTGTAGCTGACAGAGGTATTGAGGCCTTGGGTCACATGTATGGCTAATGTATGTATATGGCTGATGGGCTTCAGGGCCAGGGGTCTAAAAAAGGCTTATAGCTGACAGAGGTATTGAGGCCTTTGGGTCACATATGTGGCTAATGTAGGTCTATGGTTAATGAATGGATATTGCTGATGGGCTTCAGGGCCAGGGGTTTAATGAGGGTTTGTAGCTGACAGAGGTATTGAGGCCTTGGGGTCACGTCTGTGGCTAATGTATGTATATGGCTGATTTGCTGCAGGGCCAGGAGTCTAATGAGGGCTTGCAACTGACAGAGGTATTGAGGCCTTGGTTCACGTGTATGGCTAATGTATGTATGGCTGATGGGCTTCAGGGCCAGGGGTTTAATGAGTGTTTGTAGCTGACCTAGATATTGAAGCCTTTGGTTCACGTATGTGGCTAATGTAGGTCTATGGCTAATGAATGGATATGGCTGATGGGCTTCAGGGCCAGGGATCTAACGAGGGCTTGTAGCTCACAGAGGTATTGAGGCCTTGGGGTCAGATCTGTGGCTAATGTATTTATATGGCTTATTTGCTGCAGGGCCAGGGGTCTAATGAGGGCTTGTAGCTGACAGAGGTATTGAGGCCTTGGGTCATGTGTATGGCTAATGTATGTATATGGCTGATGGGCTTCAGGACCAGGGGTCTAATAAAGGCTTGTAGCTGACAGAGGTATTGAGGCCTTTGGGTTACGTATGTGGCTAATGTAGGTCTATGGCTAATGAATGGATATGGCTGATGGACTGCAGGGCCAGGGGTCTAATAAAGGCTTGTAACTAACAGAGGTATTGAGGCCTTTGGGTCACGTCTGTGGCTATTGTATGGATATTGCTGATGTGCTTCAGGGCCAGGGATCTAACAAGGGCTTGTAGCTGACAGGGGTATTGAGGCCTTGGGTCATGTGTATGGCTAATGTATGTATATGGCTGATGGGCTTCAGGACCAGGGGTCTAATAAAAGCTTGTAGCTGACAGAGGTATTGAGGCCTTTGGGTCACGTCTGTGGCTAATGTATGGATATTGCTGATGTGCTTCAGGGCCAGGGATCTAACAAGGGCTTGTAGCTGACAGGGGTATTGAGGCCTTGGGGTCACGTCTGTGGCTAATGTATGGATAATGCTGATGGGCTTCAGGGCCAGGGGTGTAATGAGGGCTTGTAGCTGACAGAGGTATTGAGGCCTTTGGGTTACGTATGTGGCTAATGTAGGTCTATGGATAATGAATGGATATGGTTGATGGACTGCAGGGCCAGGGGTCTAATAAAGGCTTGTAACTAACAGAGGTATTGAGGCCTTTGGGTCACGTCTGTGGCTAATGTATGTCTATGGCTGATGGGCTTCAGGCCTGGGGTTTAATGAGTGTTTGTAGCTGACAGAGATATTGAGGCCTTTGGTTCACGTATGTGGCTAATGTAGGTCTATGGCTAATGAATGGATATGGCTGATGGGCTTCAGGGCCAGAGATCTAACGAGGGCTTGTAGCTGACAGAGGTATTGAGGCCTTGGGGTCACGTCTGTGGCTAATGTATGTCTATGGCTGATGGGCTTCAGGGCCAGGGGTTTAATGAGTGTTTGTAGCTGACAGAGGTATTGAGGCCTTGGGGTCACGTCTGTGGCTAATGTATGTATATGGCTGATTTGCTGCAGGGCCAGGAGTCTAATGAGGGCTTGCAACTGACAGAGGTATTGAGGCCTTGGGGTCAGATCTGTGGCTAATGTATTTTTATGGCTTATATGCTGCAGGGCTAGGGGTCTAATGAGGGCTTGTAGCTGACAGAGGTATTGAGGCCTTGGGGTCACGTCTGTGGCTAATGTATGGATATTGCTGATGGGCTTCAGTGCCAGGGGTGTAATGAGGGCTTGTAGCTGACAGTGGTATTGAGGCCTTGGGTCACATGTATGGCTAATGTATGTATATGGCTGATGGGCTTCAGGGCCAGGGGTCTAATAAAGGCTTGTAGCTGACAGAGGTATTGAGGCCTTTGGGTTACGTATGTGGCTAATGTAGGTCTATGGCTAATGAATGGATATGACTGATGGACTGCATGGCCAGGGGTCTAATAAAGGCTTGTAACTAACAGAGGTATTGAGGCCTTTGGGTCACGTCTGTGGCTAATGTATGGATATTGCTGATGTGCTTCAGGGCCAGGGATCTAACGAGGGCTTGTAGCTGACAGAGGTGTTGAGGCCTTGGGGTCACGTCTGTGGCTAATGTATGTCTATGGTTGATGGGCTTCAGGTCCAAGGGTGTAATGAGGTCTTGTAGCTGACAGAGGTACTGAGGCTTTTGGGAAAATAAAGGAAAAATAAAGGAATGACATAGCCAGGGGTCTTATCTGATATTTGTTCTTAATAATATGCTGGTGTCACTTTGTAGTAGACAGATTTCATAAAATGCTGCAGAGCCCTTGTAATCTTAGAGCAAAAAGACAGAGTAATAGTCTGTAATGTTTGCATCTCTCTTATGTGCTTGTAACTGTCACACAAGCCTGTCCTGTTACTGTCTCACTGCCCTTCTGTCTGTGCATCACACAAGCCTGTCCTGTCACAATCTCACTGCCCTTCCGTCTGGGCATCACACGCAGGTTTGACCTGATTGTAATCACTGGAGTTATTTGGATACTGGATAGGACCGTGAGTTTGGCGCTGGACAGCTAAACCAAGTAATTGTTCATTTTTTCTTAAAAGGGAAGAGTCAACAGCTGCATTCATTACTTTTGGGAAATACAGAACCTGGCCACCAGGAGGAGGCAAAGACACCCCAGCCAAATGCTTAAATACCTCTCCCACTTCCCTCATCCCCCAGTCAATCTTTGCCTTTTGTCACACTAGGTTGGCAGAGAAGTGTCAGAAGTTTGACATAATCTCTTATGGAGGTTAGTACTCTTCGCAATGGGATTGGAGTTATAAGTAATCCTGTCAGCCTCTCAGTGGGAACATGGGTGAAAGTTAGAGTCCGGAGATGCAGAGGGAGTTCTTCTGCGAAACCATCCAGACTCATATTAACAGCTCCTTGGTAATCCGCGTTGACGAGTTTAGCTGCTTACCTTTCTTCACTCAAGTCCATGTCAGAAGCGAGGCTACTATCTGTCACACTTGAAGGGCAGTGTTCTTGTTCCACGGCGAAGATTCCGGTAAGATCGTTTCATTTTATTCGATATGTGAATGTAATGTTAAGGTAGGGTCCCAGTGGGACTCCTTTTATCTTAATAAATAATCATGGGTTAATATCTCCTGAGGTGGGTTATTGAACAGGGGGGACTTTTAATCATGTTTGTTATATGGTTCTATCTGCAAATATGTATCTATACTAAGGGTCACGGCCTTTACGGAACAAAACGGCCTTCTTTTAATGACGCAATCTTTTTAGATTGTGCGCCCTTTTCGTGACTGGCACGGTGCACCTCGTGACGGGTGCGGTTGCGTTGTTAATTTCGTATGCTGACTGTGTGTGTCCGAGAGAGTCTTGCTCGTGCGTTGTCTGGTTCACAGGAGGTGGTGAGTGCCCCAGCCATTGGGGGTGTTAAAGGGTGCTGGTTAGTTTTTTGTCATTTTTGTAATCCCAAGATTATGGAAGATTCTGATATGCGAGACATGGATGCCTCCGATACGGAGGATGTGTCTTGTGATGTATATGAAATGGCCCGGGTAATCACTGCCCATCAGTTATGTTCTGATTGCCATTCTAGAGTACTCTCTTCTCCCAAAGCAGGGAGCTTAGAGTTCGTTGAGCCCTCCACCTCCGAGGTTTCAATGACCCGTGAAGCGAGTGCCCCAGTCCATTTCCCGGCTAAGCAAACAGGTGTCCCTATGGCCTTTACTCCTTCTCCGGAGGGTGGCTTGTTTCCTCCAGAGGTTACGGCTCGGTTCCGCATGGCCATTTCTATAGCGCTGAATCATTTATATCTCCCAAGTGAAATATTTCTAAGATACTGTCCATGTACCGTTAACCAGGGCTCGTCGAGCGTGGGATCGCCCGATTCAGTTCGGCCTTCTGGGGAAGCGTTGGCCCCTGAGGCTTCAGGGGCTCCTATATCGGGGCCAGGGTCTTCAGTTGATCCGGCGAGGGATGATTTTGCCTTCCGTTATAGGCTGGCTCACCTTCATGTTCTTTTAAGACGTTTTGGCAATGTTGAAGGATCCGAGGCCTTAGAAGCTGGATGGCAAAAGGGATAGGACGTTTGGGAATAAAGCCAATCTCCTTAACGTCGCAGTTTTTCTTTTCCTTTATGTTTTGCGGTTCCAGTTCTGAGCTTGGCTGAATGGGGCTTTTAATCGGCTGGTCCCGTTGTCGCCCTCATTCACCTTGGGCGTTCACCCGATGGGTGCTGCCTTCATTTTAATTTTAGATCCGGATGGATGTGTTTAATTTGTTTTTTTCTTAAGCTCATGTCTGTTAAAATTTTGTTTTTATGAACGTTCTTCTCTTGAACGGATACTTGCGATTTAGGTTGCGTGGGCACTTCCTCGGAAGTTGTGCACTTGTTGAATAATAGAATTATGTTTTTCTAGTTCAGGCATGTTCTTCCTCTGCTCAGAGTTGTGATACTCTAAGAGCTGGTGCAGGGTTTCCCTGCCTTCTGTGGGGAGCTGCGAAGCTCCAGCTTTTGCCTGCTTAAAGAAGATTCTTGGAAGATAGATCCTTCAAGGATCTCCAGCTGTTTTCTCTTCCAATACCCTTGGTCTGACCATGGTCTCAACGTTCGGGTGTCTTTACGTCCTTGTTGCAACTCTAACCTTGGGGCTTGTCAGTGCAGAGGCGAGGTCGGTTACATAGGGCCGCATTTCTGGGGTCAGGTAGTTGACCATTTATTCTTGATGCTCCGTTAGGGGCTTCGTGGGCGGTGTTTTATGTTTTGATTCTCTGGGATGGCGAGCAGGGTACTTGGTTCTCATTCACCTTCGGGTGTTGGTTGCTACCTTGTCTCTGTGTGTAACACATGTTGACGCTTGCCTACGAGATTTCTTTGAGATCCAAGTGCCTTGGGTGCTGAATCTTATCTTAGACCGTTAAAGAGTCCTTTTTGACTCTTGGGTTTGATGCTATTGCTAGATCGCCAAGTCTAAAGACTTTAGATGCTCTCCTCCTTTGTAGGAGGCAGCTTAGGGTTCTTCTGGAAGTTGGATATTCGATCGATTTCTTTTTCGAGGACCCTGACCTAGGTCTGTGTCTCTCCTTGGATGGGTGTGGACGGTTTGATTTCACACTAGATGTTTGGGGTCCCAAAGACCTCTTTCCGTAGGGGTTGGGGCTCTGTGAGAGATGCCTATCTGTCTGTGGCTTAGGCTTTAGGTCCTTCTGACGGTTCCCTACTGGTCTTCTGGCGTATTTACGCTGTTCCTGTAGACTCCAGGTATCTTCAACTGGGTTGGCGATATGGCTGAGGGGTCTCACCTGGTAGGGTGGTTTTCCGTTGTTTAATTCCCTTCTCTTCTAGAGCGGGGGTTGGGTTCTCCGGGTTCTGAGTTACCTTTAGCATTTGGAGCGACCTGTGGGTTCTTGGTATCTTGCTTTGTAAGGGTCTTTTCCCTTCTGGTGTTTCAGAATCCTGGAAGGGGAGTTGCGATGTAGTGACTGGTTCCTCTGTTCCTGCAGCTGGAGGCTGAGGGTTTGATCCCTATGGGTCTCCTGCTATATGTTGGATTCTGATATATGGATGATGAGAGTCTGAAGGCCTTCTTCCCTTGGGAAGTGTTCCTTGTTTTTAGAGAAGACAGCTGTGTAGGGGGTTTTGTACCCAAGCACAATGTCTATCCTGACTCATGGTAGCATGCCGTTTGTAGTAACGGTCAGCGGTCTAACCGGGGGCTTTGTTCCTTCATTGACCCTTCCTTTCTCTTCCGGAAGTCTGGGACTATTGTCTTTGGTCTTTGACTATCCTTTGTGCTAGGACCATTATCTTAGAGGGAAGATTGGGGGTCGGTTACTCTGTGCAGAGTTGACCGTTTCCTTTAGAGTCGGTTTCTCCTTTGTGGGAGGTCTTTGGTTGTCCTCCTTTTTTCCAATGGCGTCTGGTGCTGGGAGGGGGGCGCTCCTGAGAGCCCAATATTCGGAGGGCTTTGAGCCCTTGGAAGGTTTACAGCTGAATCCAGCGACAGCTATTGCACTTTGAGGGTGTAACCAGCTACAGCTAATTGCACTTTGACTGGGTTTTAGCAAGCTTTGAAACGCCTTTCAGTGTTTGGATTTAGCAACGGTGAGTCAGCTTTCTACTGGAAGCTGGTCATTGGGAGTTCCTGTTCTGACGGTTGATGTTCTTTTTGGTGAACTCTTTACTAGCTGCTGGGATAGTTATCCTATTTTTACTGTTTCTCCTGTCTAGCTTGCAGGTCTAGATCTGTTATGAGGCCACAGGGAACTCATGTTTTTCCTGGAGTACCTTAGGGTATGGTACAGGTTCAGGGATATGAGGGTGTTCCTCAAGTCCTTTTTGGGACATGTTTCCTTGTGTATGGATCTCTTTTTCTTTGGTCCTTGTGTTTCTAGGGAGTTTGTCTCCCTGGGCGTGGTTATTGTACGACAACCTTGGGTTGTTCTATGTTGTGCAGAGTGAAATGATCCTTTGGGTTTTTCCTGAGAATTTGTTCTCCTTTTTGGGGGCAGATGACGGTCCTTGTCTTGGCCGGGTACCTTCATGGGAGTCGTGATCCGAGGGGCTGACTCCTCAGAGGTTGTTTGGGCTTGACGGACTCTGAGACTGAGTGGTTTAGTTTGGCTTCGCTGGTGGTGTACTTAATGTGCAGTTAACTGGA
>NC_069509.1:180633047-180638047 GCF_027579735.1 Bombina bombina | reverse complement strand
TTCATTGTTCTGTCTCATGTCTCTCATCTTTCTCTTAGCAAAGCCCCATAGATTCTCTATGGGGTTCAGGTCAGGCGAGTTTGCTGGCCATTCAAGCACAGTAATCCCACAGTCATTGAACCAGGTTTTGATGCTTTTGGCAGTGTGGGCAGGTGCCAAGTCCTGCTGGAAAATGAAGTCGGCATCCCCCATAGAGCTTGTCTGCGGAAGGACGCATGAAGTGCTCCAAAATCTCCTGGTAGACGGCTGCGTTGACCCTGGACTTAATGAATCACAGTGGACCAACACCAGCAGATGACATGGCTCCCCAAATCAACACAGACTGTGGAAACTTCACACTGGACTTCAAGCATCTTGTAGTGTGTGCCTCTCCATTCTTCCTCCATACTCTGGGTCCTTGGTTTCCAAATAAGATGCAAAAATTTGCTCTAATCAGAAAAGAGGACTTTGGACCATTGAGCAAAAGACCAGGTCTGTTTTCTTTAGCCCAGGTAAGACGCTTCTGACGTTGTTTGTTGTTCAGGAGTGGCTTGACAAGAGGAATACGACATTTGAAGCCCGTGTCCAGGATCCGTCTGTGTGTGGTGGCTCTTGATGCTCCAGCCTCAGTCCACACTTTTGAATGGCCTTTTCCTGACAATCCTCTCCAGGCTGCGGTCATCCCTGCTGCTTGTGCACCTTTTTCTTCCACACTTTTCCCTTCCACATAACTTTCTATTAATGTGGTTTGATAGAGCACATCCAACTTCTTTTGCAATTACCTTTTGAGGTTTTCCCTCCTTATGGAGGGTGTCAATGATGGTTTTCTGCACAACTCTCAGGTCAGCAGTCTTTCCCATGATTGTGATTCCTACTGAACCAGACTGAGAGACCATTTAAAGACTCAGGAACCCTTTGCAGGTGTTATGGCTTAATTAGCTGATTAGAGTGGGACACTTTGAGCGTAGAATATTGCACCTTTTCACAGTATTCTAATTTTCTGAGATTGTGGATTTGGGGGTTTCATGAGCTGTAAGACATAATCATCACAATTATGACAAATCACGGCTTGAACTATCTTGCTTTGCATGTAATGAGTCTATCTCATATATTCGTTTCACCTTTTATGTTGCATTAGTGAAATAAATTAACTTTTGCACGATATTCTAATTTTTCGAGTTTCACCTGTGTGTATACATGCAGTATATATATAAATTATGCATGCAGTATATTAATATATGAATTATACATGCAATATATATATATATATGTGTATATATATATATATATATATATATAAAGTATACATGCATAATAAATATATATATATATATATATATATATATATATATATATAAAAGAAATGAACGGTTAGCGCTGCAAGGCATAAAAAGTGAAACCATATGAGAATAGAAAGAATCAATAGATCAATCACAGAATATAAAAATAATAAAATATACAATTAAAACAAAAATAAAAAAGTCCATAAACACATAGGTAAAGTGTAAAGCCGGGAGCAATGTGGTAATTTTTTCAAGTGATCCCTGGAAATCTTCAAATACAGTTCCCCAAAGGATGTGCACTTACTTGAAGAACCCTCAATCCATGTGAGGTAAGTAATGACGTAATCACCATCCAATCCCACTGATTTAGCAAGCCACTGCTTTCAGAATGTGAGTCCCTCTATAGCTCCTGAAGTATCCGTGATTAGAAACTTTCAGACCTCCTCAGGTAGTAGTAAAATTTCACAGGTGCTCATACAAAGCAGAGAAAAAGAAGGAACACTGATAGTGTAATAACGTTTTTATTTAAGGCTTAAAAACACAAACAGTGAAATGTACTCACAATGGTACCCTCAATAAATGAGGTAAATAATCAGCATATAACAAGCTGTGGCATACAGTCAAATCAGCTGAGATCCAGTAATAATTGTTTCCTATAATTTTAAATAAATTTTAAATCAAATCCACATATTGTTATTGAGTGTTACTAATATAAACTTCAGACTAAAACTTTACATTAAAACAACTGTTTGTCCAATTTTTAAGCAGCAGAACAGATTTTTATAATTAAGCAAAACAAAACCACAAACGGTTTGAAAAGAGGAAGAACTAGAAACAAGTAGACTATCACTGTTTATAACATTCTGTTATTCACTCTTTCAGAAACTTTGCATTGAAATGCAAAAATCTCAACATGACCACATGCTCCTGGCTCTCTATTTGCAGCAATATTTCCTGCAGCAGAGAAGAGGCGCTCAGATTTTGTTGAGGTGCTTGAGATACATAAGTAGGGTTTTGCCAATTTAGATTACATTAATGAATTGATGTAAAAAAAACAATTCTCGTATGGTCAAATCCTATCTTGGACTTAAGTATAATCCCAGTACATTATTTGTGCACAAACTTCAACTACAAAGCAGCGTTGTTCCTTGTTTTTCCAGTCTACGTGTTCATGTTACCTTAATGTATAACACCTCATACCCGATCTCCAAGATTTCGACACTTCTTTCTTTAATTTCGGCATGTTGATACTTTTATCCGTCCAGTGGATACAATAATCTGCAACAATGTTTCACAAGTGATTCAGATCAATTCACTCGTTATCAGCCAGTGTATACTAGCTGTTTGTTTAATCCTCTGTATGACAACAAGAGTATACGCATCTACGTGTTTCGACTGGCATACAGAGGTCGGTTTATTTGATACAGTTGCTAGAGATTTTATAAAATGATATCCCACACTGAATGCTGCACTAATAAGACTTGTACAGTTTGGTAGGATTCGCTTTTGGCCTGTATCCTTATCCCCCAGAATGCACATTCTGTAAAGCGACATAAAGCTCATTGAGATTGTAATATAAAATATTTAATGTGTAATAAGAAAAAGCCTTTTTAGTATAGTTTAATTACCTATTTCATCATTTTGCCCTGACACTCATTTATATGTCGCTAATTGGTGTCAACAGAGGAGATACGATACAGTCCTGCAAAACAATGCAAGTTTTAGTATCAAAATGACAGTGACTAGCGAAGCAGAATGATTGTGAGGAGCGCCATTAGAGGGCAATGTGCTTCAGATTATTCAATTGCTAAACGCTGTTGAAAGATTGATATACAACATGTGCGAGTGCGAAAGTAAAACCAAATCCATGCAATATTTACTGGCTCCTGGTGTTACGAAATATCTATATTTTAGTCTTTATTTGTATAGAACTCAAATGGAAGTGTATTGATCATGATTTTGTGCTGTATTTTATGACAAACATACATTTCTTTGTTTTTAATATGTTTTATTGAAGTTTTGTGTATTCTTACTGGCTCCAAAATTTTAAGTAGCTTTTCTTTCCTAAGATATGGAGAGTCCACATCAATTACTAGTGGGAATATCACTCCTGGCCAGCAGGAGGAGGCAAAGAGCACCACAGCAAAGCAGTTAAGTATCACTCCCCTTCCCACAATCCCCAGTCATTCTCTCTGCCTTTGTCAATGGAGGAGGTGAAGTTCGGGTGTCTGAAGAAAATTGGATTTCTTTTGCTACAAGCAAGATTTTTTGTGTCTAGCCGTACTCCGCGTTAATCTCTTCTGTAAGGTAGTGGTTGCTTTAAAGCAGTTATGAACTTGTAAGGTGGACCTTGCTGCCTATTTCTAACATTGTGCTGCCTTAGTATAGAAAGCCAGAGTAGGTTTACTCTGTTCTTTCTTTTTTCTAAAGGTCTTTGTTGTAAGGAGTATGTGTCCTCTAACACCTTGTAAGCTGTCCTCTTGCCGGACGGCTAGACTGCAGGTAAGTGCTTTTATCTTCTAGGTATTGTGGACTTGCACTTATGGGAGTTAACTGCAGAATTATTTGGGACATATATATCCATTAGAAGGATATTTTAGAGCTGGATGCAGGCACTTTCTTGTGACCATGAGGGAGACTAGGGGTTCATACTTTTATGGAAGTATTCCCTGTTTATTTGGCTCTTTATTTTTAGACATGAGTTCTAATGATCAGAGTTTCATTAGAGGGTGATTCTGCCTCTAATTCATATTGTGCCTCTTGTGTTTTAAATTAATTTAATTGATTTATTTTCTGTTAGACTCCTTTGGGTCTTGGGGAATTACAGGGGCGCCCTCCCTGAATGACATTTTGATTCAGGCGCCATCCTTTTTTTCAAGCAATCTCTTATTCAGAGACCTTGTTGTTTTTTCTTTGTTTTCTCGTATGGAAGTGAATCTAGATCCCGGGGAGTAAAGAGTTCCTTTGTTCCATCTACAAGGGTATTTTTCTTAGGGATCATAATAAATTCTCTTTGTCAATTTTTCTGACAGAGGTCATAAAATCCTAAATTGTTTATTCTTGCCTCTCTCTGCAGTCTGCTGTTCGGGCTCCTTGTATGGAGGTGATTGGTCTGATGGTTGTTTCCATGAACATCTTTCCCTTTGCTCTATTCCATTTGGGAGCTCTGCAATTATGCATGCTCAGACAATGGAATGGGGACCATTTGAATCTGTCTCAGTAGATAGATCTAAACCAGTCGTCAAGAGGAGTCTATTCTCCCCATGAACATCTTGGAGTTGAGAGCGATTTATAATGTTCTGAGGGCTTGGTCTCAGTTGTCCTTAGCCCGGTTTATTCGGCTTCAGTCGGACTACTTCATTTCAGTGGCTTACATCGTCCACCAGGGAGGGAGTCAGAGTTCCTTAGCCATGAAGGAGGTGGCTCAGATTATTTAGTGGGCGGAAGCTCACTATTGTTGTCTATCTGTCATCCACATTTCCTGAGCAGGCAGGCATTTCATCCCGGGGAGTGATCTCTCCATCCAGAGGTGTTCTCCAGGTTAACCCTTGAATGGGGGGTACTGGAGTTGAATCTGATGGCATCTTGGCAGAACGCCAAGCTTCCAAGGTATGGTTCAGGGTTAAGAGACCTACAGGCCGCCCTGATAGATGCTCTGGTGGTTCCTTGGGATTTCAGTCGAGCAAATCTGTTTCCTCTGTTTGCTCTCCTTCCATGAGTCATTGCTCGTATCATACT
>NC_069509.1:180610547-180623047 GCF_027579735.1 Bombina bombina | reverse complement strand
AGAGAAATTATGTAGGTTGGATAGATACTATGCGGTACCGGTGTGTACTGACGTTTTTCCTATACCAAAAAGGCTTACAGAAATTATTAGTAAGGAGTGGGATAGACCCGGTGTGCCTTTTTCCCCTCCTCCGATATTTAGAAAAATGTTCCCTATAAACGCCACCACACGAGACTTATGGCAGACGGTCCCTAAGGTGGAGGGAGCAGTTTCTACTTTAGCCAAGCGTACCACTATCCCGGTGGAGGATAGCTGTGCTTTCTCAGATCCAATGGATAAAAAATTAGAGGGTTACCTTAAGAAAATGTTTGTTCAACAAGGTTTTATATTACAGCCTCTTGCATGCATTGCGCCTGTCACGGCTGCAGCGGCATTCTGGTTTGAGTCTCTGGAAGAGGCGATTCGCACAGAGCCATTGGATGAGGCTTTGAGAAAAGTTAGAACCCTTAAGCAAGCTAATGAGTTTGTTTCAGATGCCGTAGTACATTTAACCAAACTTACGGCTAAAAAGTCCGGATTCGCCATACAGGCGCGCAGAGCGCTCTGGCTTAAATCCTGGTCAGCGGATGTAACTTCCAAATCTAAGCTACTTAACATTCCTTTCAAAGGGCAGACCTTATTCGGGCCCGGCTTGAAGGAAATTATTGCTGACATTACGGGAGGTAAGGGCCACGCCCTTCCTCAGGACAGGGCCAAACCAAAGGCCAAACAGTCTAATTTTCGTGCCTTTCGTAACTTCAAGGCAGGAGCAGCATCAACTTCCTCCGCTCCAAAACAGGAAGGAACTACTGCTCGTTACAGACAGGGTTGGAAAAGCAACCAGTCATGGAACAAGGGCAAGCAGGCCAGAAAGCCTACTCCCGCCCCTAAGACAGCATGAAGACAGGGCCCCCTATCCGGAGACGGATTTAGTGGGGGGCAGACTTTCTCTCTTCGCCCAGGCTTGGGCAAGAGATGTGCAGGATCCCTGGACGTTGAAGATTATATCTCAGGGATACCTTCTGGATTTCAAAACCTCTCCTCCACAAGGGAGGTTCCATCTGTTGAGGTTATCAACAAACCTAGTAAAGAGAGAGGCATTTCTACAATGTGTACAAGACCTCTTAATTATGGGAGTGATCCACTCAGTTCTGCGATCGGAACAGGGACAAGGATTTTACTCAAATCTATTTGTGGTTCCCAAAAAAGAGGGAACTTTCAGACCAATCTTGGACTTAAAGATCTTAAACAAATTCCTAAGGGTACCATCGTTCAAGATGGAAACCATTCGAACCATCCTACCCATGATCCAAGAGGGTCAATATATGACCACAGTGGACTTAAAGGATGCTTACCTTCACATACCGATTCACAAAGATCATTATCGGTACCTAAGATTTGCCTTTCTAGACAGGCATTACCAGTTTGTAGCTCTTCCCTTTGGGTTAGCCACGGCCCCGAGAATTTTTACGAAGCTTCTGGGCTCACTTCTGGCGGTACTAAGACCACGAGGCATATCGGTGGCTCCGTACCTAGACGACATTCTGATACAAGCGTCAAGTTTTCAGAATGCAAGGTCTCATACAGAGATAGTTCTAGCATTTCTGAGGTCGCATGGGTGGAAAGTGAACGTGGAAAAGAGTTCTCTGTTACCACTCACAAGGGTTCCTTTTCTAGGGACTCTTATAGATTCTGTAGAGATGAAGATTTACCTGACGGAGTCCAGGTTATCAAAGATTCTCAATGCTTGCCGTGTCCTTCATTCCATTCCAAGCCCATCAGTAGCTCAGTGCATGGAGGTAATCGGCTTAATGGTCGCGGCAATGGACATAGTGCCATTTGCGCGCCTGCATCTCAGACCGCTGCAACTATGCATGCTCAGTCAATGGAACGGGGATTACTCAGATCTGTCCCCTTTGCTAAATCTGGACCAGGAGACCAGAGATTCTCTTCTCTGGTGGTTGTCACCGGTTCATCTGTCCAAAGGAATGACCTTTCGCAGACCAGATTGGACGATTGTAACAACGGATGCCAGCCTTCTAGGCTGGGGAGCAGTCTGGAATTCCCTGAAGGCTCAGGGATCGTGGACTCAGGAGGAGAAACTCCTTCCAATAAACATTCTAGAATTAAGAGCAATATTAAATGCTCTTCTAGCTTGGCCTCAGTTAGCAAAACTGAGGTTCATCAGATTTCAGTCGGACAATATCACGACTGTGGCTTACATCAATCATCAAGGGGGAACCAGGAGTTCCCTAGCGATGTTGGAGGTCTCGAAGATAATTCGCTGGGCAGAGTCTCACTCTTGTCACCTGTCAGCGATTTACATCCCAGGCGTGGAGAACTGGGAGGCGGATTTCCTAAGTCGCCAGACTTTTCATCCGGGAGAGTGGGAACTTCACCCGGAGATATTTGCTCAACTGATTCGTCGTTGGGGCAAACCGGATCTGGATCTCATGGCATCTCGCCAGAACGCGAAGCTTCCTTGTTACGGATCCAGGTCCAGGGACCCGGGAGCGGTGCTGGTAGATGCATTAGCAGCCCCTTGGGTTTTCAACATAGCTTATGTGTTTCCACCATTTCCGTTGCTACCTCGACTGATTGCCAGGATCAAACAGGAGAGGGCATCTGTAATTCTGATAGCGCCTGCGTGGCCACGCAGGACCTGGTATGCAGACCTAGTGGACATGTCGTCCTGCCCACCATGGTCTCTACCTCTGAGGCAGGACCTTCTAATTTAGGGTCCTTTCAACCATCCAAACCTAATTTCTCTGAGGCTGACTGCCTGGAAATTGAACGCTTGATTCTATCAAAGCGTGGGTTTTCGGATTCGGTTATTGATACATTAATACAGGCTAGGAAACCTGTGACCAGAAAAATTTACCATAAGATATGGCGTAAATATTTATATTGGTGCGAATCCAAGAGTTACTCATGGAGTAAGGTTAGGATTCCTAGGATATTGGCTTTTCTACAAGAGGGTTTAGAAAAGGGTTTATCCGCTAGTTCGCTAAAGGGACAGATTTCCGCTCTGTCTATTCTTTTACACAAACGTCTGGCAGAGAATCCAGACGTCCAGGCTTTTTGTTAGGCTTTGGCTAGAATTAAGCCTGTGTTTAAAGCTGTTGCTCCTCCGTGGAGCTTAAACTTGGTTCTTAAAGTTCTTCAGGGTGTTCCGTTTGAACCCCTTCATTCCATTGATATTAAGCTTTTATCTTGGAAAGTTTTGTTTTTGATGGCTATTTCCTCGGCTCGAAGAGTCTCTGAGTTATCTGCCTTACATTGTGATTCTCCTTATCTGATCTTTCATTCAGACAAGGTAGTACTGCGTACTAAACCTGGGTTTTTACCTAAGGTTGTTTCTAACAGGAATATCAATCAAGAGATTGTTGTTCCATCATTATGTCCTAATCCTTCTTCAAAGAAGGAACGTCTTTTGCATAATCTAGACGTGGTCCGTGCTCTGAAGTTCTACTTACAGGCAACTAAAGATTTTAGACAAACTTCTTCTCTGTTTGTCGTTTACTCTGGACAGAGGAGAGGTCAAAAGGCTTCGGCTACCTCGCTCTCTTTTTGGCTTCGTAGCATAATATGTTTAGCCTATGAGACTGCTGGACAGCAGCCTCCTGAAAGAATTACAGCTCATTCCACTAGAGCTGTGGCTTCCACCTGGGCCTTTAAGAATGAGGCCTCTGTTGAACAGATTTGCAAGGCTGCAACTTGGTCTTCACTTCATACTTTTTCCAAATTTTACAAATTTGACACTTTCACTTCTTCGGAGGCTGGTTTTGGGAGAAAGGTTCTACAGGCAGTGGTTCCTTCTGTTTAATGTTCCTGTCTTGTCCCTCCCATCATCCGTGTACTTAGCTTTGGTATTGGTATCCCATAAGTAATGGATGACCCGTGGACTGAACACACTTAACAAGAGAAAACATAATTTATGCTTACCTGATAAATTTATTTCTCTTGTAGTGTGTTCAGTCCACGGCCCGCTCTGTCTTTTTAAGGCAGGTTCTGAATTTTTAAATTATAACTCCAGTCACCACTGCACTTTATAGTTTCTCCTTTCTCGTCTTGTTTCGGTCGAATGACTGGATATGACATGTGAGGGGAGGAGCTATATAGCAGCTCTGCTTGGGTGATCCTCTTGCAACTTTCTGTTGGGAAGGAGAATATATCCCATAAGTAATGGATGACCCGTGGACTGAACACACTACAAGAGAAATAAATTTATCAGGTATGCATAAATTATGTTTTATATATATATATATATATATATATATATATATATATACATATACATATACACACACATATATATATTTATATATCCATACATATATTTATAAACACACACACACACATATATATATATATATAGGTGGCTGGGACCTGGTGATGGGTAACTAGGGTGCAAGAGTTTCCCTCCCCCCAACTTGCTTATGAGGAACATCTTCTGCAAGCGCTATTAGAACACACCCGATTCAACCTTTCATATATATATATATATATATATATATATATATATATATATATATATATATATATATATATACATATATATATATATACACACACACACACACACACACACACACACACACATATATATATATATATATATATATATATATATATATATATATATATATATATACATACACACACACACAAATATATTTATATATCTATACATACATATATTTATAAACACACACACACACACACACACACACACACACACATATATATATATACATACACACACAAATATATTTATATATCTATACATACATATATTTATAAACGCACACCACACACACACACACACATATATATATATATATATATATATATATACACGCACACAAAACATGGAAGGGAACTGCACTCTCATACCGGACCGGGTACACATCCAATAACCCTGCAACCTGCTCAGCCCTGGGTGCTCACCGGCACTCCCTGGAAGCTGTGCTTTCCCCAGAGTCACAGGCAGTTAACCCCAGACAAGTCTGGGTGCAAGAACCATAGGGAAATTACAAAACAAATTAATACAACACACAGAGAAAGTCCAGCACTCACAATCTCTCAGCTAAGATTTAAAAGCAAAAATGGAAAGGTTAGTTACCGCATCTGGTAAATAACCTTTTTGCTGTCCCCAGAGTCACAGGCAGTTAACCCCAGACAGGTCCGGTATGAGAGTGCAGTCCCCTTCCGTGTTTTGTATATGTCTAGGGTGATTACATAAGCCTGTGCACCCTTCCCTTGTTCCCAGTTTGTTTGGATTTGAGAGCTTGCATTGTGTGGCTGTTTTAGGGTCCCAGGTATTGGAAAGGACCTTGATGGGGTACCTGGGCTTGTCCCATTTGGCCAGATGCAGTAACTAACCTTTCCATTTTTACTTTTAAATCTTAGCTGAGAGCTTGTAAGTGAGTGCTGGACTTTCTCTGTGTGTACACACAAATATATTTATATATCCATACATACATATATTTATAAATATACATATATATATTTTTTGCAGTACAGCGGTCCCACCCCTTGCACTCTCTCCTCCTTCTCTCTTTTGCTCTCTCTCTCTCCCCCCCTCTCTTTTGTTCTCTCCCCCCTCTTTTGTTCGCTGCTCCCTCTCTCTTGTGCTCTCTCTCGCTCCACCTCTCTTTTGCTCTCTCTACCCCCTCTCTTTGGCTCTCTCTGTCCACCCCTCTCTTTTGTGCTTTCCCCTCTCTTTTTGCGCTCTCTTCCCCCTCTCTTTTTGCGCTCTCTTCCCCCTCTCTTTTGCGCTCTCTTCCCCCTCTCTTTTGCGCTCTCTCCCCCCTCTCTTTTGCGCTCTCTCCCCCCTCTCTTTTGCGCTCTCTCTCCCCCCTCTCTGTTGCGCTCTCTCTACCCCCTCTCTTTGGCTCTCTCTGTCCACCCCTCTCTTTTGTGCTTTCCCCTCTCTTTTTGCGCTCTCTTCCCCCTCTCTTTTGCGCTCTCTTCCCCCTCTCTTTTGCGCTCTCTTCCCCCTCTCTTTTGCGCTCTCTCCCCCCTCTCTTTTGCGCTCTCTCCCCCTCTCTTTTGCGCTCTCTCTCCCCCCTCTCTGTTGCGCTCTCTCACCCCCCTCTCTGTTGCGCTCTCTCCCCTCTCTTTTGCGCGCTCTCTCCTCCCTCTCTTTTGTGCGCTCTCGCCCCCCCTCTCTTTTGCGCTCTCCCCCCCCCTCACTTTTGCGCTCTCTCCCCCCCCCTCTCTTTTGTGCGCTCTCTCTACCCCTTTCTTTTGCGCTCTCTCTCTCCCCCTTCCCTTTTGCGCTCTCTCTCCCCCTCTCTTTTGCGCGCTCTCTGCTCATCTTTTGCGCTCTCTCCCTCATCTTTTGCGCTCTCTCCCCCCTCTTTTGCGCTCTCTCTCCCCCCTTTCTTTTGCGCTCTCTCTCCCCCCTCTCTTTTGCGCGCTCTCTCTCCTCCTTCTCTTTTGCGCTCTCTCTCTCCCCCCTCTCTTTTGTGATCTCCCTCCCCCCTCTCTTTTGCTCCCTCCCCCCTCTTTTGTTCTCTCTCTCCCCCCTCTCTTTTGCGCTCTCTCTCCCCCACACTCTCTCCCCTCTCTTTTGCACTCTCTCTTCCTCCTTTCTTTTGCTCTCTCTTTCCCCCTCTTATTTTCTCTCTCCCCCTCTCTTTTGCTCTCTCCCTCTTCCCTCTATTTTGCTCATTCCCATCTCTTTTGCTCTTTCCCCTCTATTTTGCTCTCTCTCCCCGCTCTCTTGCTCTTTCCCATCTATTTTTTTTCTCTCCCCTTCTCTTTCTATCTCTCTCCCCTCTATCCCTCTCGCGTCTGGCTCGCCCCGTCACATCCGGCCACGCCCCTGTCACAACGTTCACGCCCACTTTCGCCTGCAGTGGCTTTTCAGGTAGGGACTCTAAGGCCAGGTGTGTTTGTCCTAGCGCGCAGTCTCTACTGCGCATGACTGCTTCGGACAGACACACTTGGCCTTTTATTATATAGGATATATATATATATATATACATACATACACACACACACAAATATATATTTATATATACATGCATTCATATATTTATAAATACAAACGCACATACACACATACATATATATATATATATATACACACACATATATTTATATATCCATATATACATATATTAATAAATACACATATATATATATATATTTCTTCTGTTATGTGTGATCAGTCCACGGGTCATCATTACTTCTGGGATATAACTCCTCCCCAACAGGAAATGCAAGAGGATTCACCCAGCAGAGCTGCATATAGCTCCTCCCCTCTACGTCAGTCCCAGTCATTCTCTTGCACCCAACGACTAGATAGGATGTGTGAGAGGACTATGGTGATTATACTTAGTTTTTATGACTTCAATCAAAAGTTTGTTATTTTACAATAGCACCGGAGCGTGTTATTACTTCTCTGGCAGAGTTTGAGGAAGAATCTACCAGAGTTTTTTACTATGATTTTAACCGGAGTAGTTAAGATCATATTGCTGTTCTCGGCCATCTGAGGGAGGTAAAAGCTTCAGATCAGGGGACAGCGGGCAGATGAATCTGCATTGAGGTATGTAGCAGTTTTTATTTTCTGAATGGAATTGATGAGAAAATCCTGCCATACCGTTATAATGACATGTATGTATACACTTCAGTATTCTGGGGATGGTATTTCACCGGAACTACTCTGTTAAAAGTCACTAATCCTTTTAATAAGTATTTATCATGTTAAACGTTTTTGCTGGAATGTAGAATCGTTTACATTTCTGAGGTACTGAGTGAATAAATATTTGGGCATTATTTTCCACTTGGCAGTTGTTTGGTTTTAATTGTGACAGTTTCGTTTCTCTTCACTGCTGTGTGTGAGGGGGAGGGGCCGTTTTTGGCGCTCTTTGCTACGCATCAAAAAATTCCAGTCAGTTACTCTTATATTTCCTGCATGATCCGGTTCATCTCTGACAGATCTCAGGGGTCTTCAAACTTCTTTGGAGGGAGGTAGATTCTCTCAGCAGAGCTGTGAGAATTTTATATTGACTGTGAATAAAAACGTTGCTCTGTAATTTTTATGTCAAATTTAATTATTGTTATTTTACTAATGGGAACAAACCTTTGCTAAAAGTTGTTTTAAAGTTTGATGCTATAACTGTTTTTCAGTTCATTATTTCAACTGTCATTTAATCGTTTAGTACCTCTTTGAGGCACAGTACGTTTTTGCTAAAAAAGGATTATAACCAAGTTGCAAGTTTATTGCTAGTGTGTTAAACATGTCTGACTCAGAGGAAGATATCTGTGTCATTTGTTCCAATGCCAAGGTGGAGCCCAATAGAAATTTATGTACTAACTGTATTGATGCTACTTTAAATAAAAGTCAATCTGTACAATTTGAACAAATTTCACCAAATAGCGAGGGGAGAGTTATGCCGACTAACTCGCCTCACGCGGCAGTACCTGCATCTCCCGCCCGGGAGGTGCGTGATATTATGGCGCCTAGTACATCTGGGCGGCCATTACAGATAACATTACAAGATATGGCTACTGTTATGACTGAAGTTTTGTCTAAATTACCAGAACTAAGAGGCAAGCGTGATCACTCTGGGGTGAGAACAGAGTGCGCTGACAATACTAGGGCCATGTCTGATACTGCGTCACAGCTTGCAGAGCATGAGGACGGAGAGCTTCATTCTGTGGGTGACGGTTCTGATCCAAACAGATTGGATTCAGATATTTCAAATTTTAAATTTAAATTGGAGAACCTCCGTGTATTACTAGGGGAGGTCTTAGCAGCTCTCAATGATTGTAACACCGTTGCAATACCAGAGAAACTGTGTAGGTTGGATAAATACTTTGCGGTACCGGCGAGTACTGACGTTTTTCCTATACCTAAGAGACTAACTGAAATTGTTACTAAGGAGTGGGATAGACCCGGTGTGCCGTTCTCACCCCCTCCAATATTTAGAAAGATGTTTCCAATAGACGCCACCACTCGGGACTTATGGCAAACGGTCCCTAAGGTGGAGGGAGCAGTTTCTACTTTAGCTAAGCGTACCACTATCCCGGTGGAGGATAGCTGTGCTTTTTCAGATCCAATGGATAAAAAATTAGAGGGTTACCTTAAGAAAATGTTTGTTCAACAAGGTTTTATATTGCAACCCCTTGCATGTATCGCGCCGATTACGGCTGCGGCAGCATTTTGGATTGAGTCTCTGGAAGAGAACCTTAGTTCATCTACGCTAGACGACATTACGGACAGGCTTAGAGTCCTTAAACTAGCTAATTCATTCATTTCGGAGGCCGTAGTACATTTAACCAAACTTACGGCTAAGAACTCAGGATTCGCCATACAGGCACGTAGGGCGCTGTGGCTAAAATCCTGGTCAGCTGATGTTACTTCTAAGTCCAAATTACTTAATATACCTTTCAAGGGGCAGTCTTTATTTGGGCCCGGTTTGAAAGAAATTATCGCTGACATTACAGGAGGTAAGGGCCACGCCCTACCTCAAGACAAAGCCAAAGCTAAGGCTAGACAGTCTAATTTTCGTCCCTTTCGGAATTTCAAAACAGGAGCAGCATCAACCTCCACTGCACCAAAACAGGAGGGAGCTGTTGCTCGTTACAGGCAAGGCTGGAAGCCTAACCAGTCCTGGAACAAGAGCAAGCAGGCCAGGAAACCTGCTGCTGCCCCAAAGACAGCATGAACCGAGAGCCCCCGATCCGGGACCGGATCTAGTGGGGGGCAGACTTTCTCTCTTCGCCCAGGCCTGGGCAAGAGATGTTCAGGATTCCTGGGCGCTAGAGATCATATCTCAGGGATACCTTCTAGACTTCAAATTATCTCCCCCAAGAGGGAGATTTCATCTGTCAAGGTTGTCAACAAACCAGATAAAGAAAGAAGCGTTTCTACGCTGTGTACAAGATCTGTTATTAATGGGAGTGATCCATCCGGTTCCGCGGTCGGAACAAGGACAAGGGTTCTACTCAAACCTGTTTGTGGTTCCCAAAAAAGAGGGAACTTTCAGGCCAATCTTAGATTTAAAGATTCTAAACAAATTCCTAAGAGTTCCATCGTTCAAAATGGAAACTATTCGGACAATCTTACCCATGATCCAAAAGGGTCAGTACATGACCACAGTGGATTTAAAAGATGCTTACCTTCACATACCGATTCACAAAGATCATCACCGGTATCTAAGGTTTGCCTTCTTAGACAGGCACTACCAGTTTGTAGCTCTTCCATTCGGATTGGCTACGGCTCCAAGAATCTTCACAAAGGTTCTGGGTGCCCTTCTGGCGGTACTAAGACCGCGAGGGATTTCGGTAGCTCCGTACCTAGACGACATTCTAATACAAGCTTCAAGCTTTCAAACTGCCAAGTCTCATACAGAGTTAGTTCTGGCATTTCTAAGGTCGCATGGATGGAAAGTGAACGAAAAGAAGAGTTCTCTTTTTCCTCTCACAAGAGTTCCATTCTTGGGGACTCTTATAGATTCTGTAGAAATGAAGATTTACCTGACAGAAGACAGGTTAACAAAGCTTCAAAATGCATGCCGTGTCCTTCATTCCATTCAACACCCGTCAGTAGCTCAATGCATGGAGGTGATCGGCTTAATGGTAGCGGCAATGGACATAGTACCTTTTGCACGCCTACACCTCAGACCGCTGCAATTGTGCATGCTAAGTCAGTGGAATGGGGATTACTCAGATTTGTCCCCTACTCTGAATCTGAATCAAGAGACCAGAAATTCTCTTCTATGGTGGCTTTATCGGCCACACCTGTCCAGGGGGATGCCATTCAGCAGGCCAGACTGGACAATTGTAACAACAGACGCCAGCCTACTAGGTTGGGGCGCTGTCTGGAATTCTCTGAAGGCTCAGGGACTATGGAATCAGGAGGAGAGTCTCCTTCCAATAAACATTCTGGAATTGAGAGCAGTTCTCAATGCCCTTCTGGCTTGGCCCCAATTAACAACTCGGGGGTTCATCAGGTTTCAGTCGGACAACATCACGACTGTAGCTTACATCAACCATCAGGGAGGGACAAGAAGCTCCCTAGCAATGATGGAAGTATCAAAGATAATTCGCTGGGCAGAGTCTCACTCTTGCCACCTGTCAGCAATCCACATCCCGGGAGTGGAGAACTGGGAGGCGGATTTCTTGAGTCGCCAGACTTTTCATCCGGGGGAGTGGGAACTTCATCCGGAGGTCTTTGCCCAAATACTTCGACGTTGGGGCAAACCAGAGATAGATCTCATGGCGTCTCGCCAGAACGCCAAACTTCCTCACTACGGGTCCAGATCCAGGGATCCGGGAGCGGTTCTGATAGATGCTTTGACAGCACCTTGGAACTTCGGGATGGCTTATGTGTTTCCACCCTTCCCGCTGCTTCCTCGATTGATTGCCAAAATCAAACAGGAGAGAGCATCAGTGATTCTAATAGCGCCTGCATGGCCACGCAGGACTTGGTTTGCAGATCTAGTGGACATGTCATCCTGTCCGCCTTGGTCTCTACCTCTAAGACAGGACCTTCTGATACAGGGTCCATTCAAACATCAAAATCTAACTTCTCTGAAGCTGACTGCTTGGAAATTGAACGCTTGATTTTATCAAAACGTGGTTTTTCTGAGTCGGTTATTGATACCCTGATACAGGCTAGGAAGCCTGTTACCAGAAGGATTTACCATAAAATATGGCGTAAATACCTATACTGGTGCGAATCCAAAGGTTACTCCTGGAGTAAGGTTAGGATCGCTAGGATATTGTCCTTTCTACAAGAAGGTTTAGAAAAGGGTTTATCAGCTAGTTCATTAAAGGGACAGATTTCAGCTCTGTCCATCTTGTTACACAGGCGTCTGTCAGAAAATCCAGACGTCCAGGCCTTTTGTCAGGCTTTAGCTAGGATCAAGCCTGTGTTTAAAGCTGTTGCTCCGCCATGGAGTTTAAACTTAGTTCTTAACGTTTTACAGGGTGTTCCGTTTGAACCCCTTCATTCCATTGATATAAAATTGTTATCTTGGAAAGTTCTGTTTTTAATGGCTATTTCCTCGGCTCGAAGAGTCTCTGAGTTATCAGCCTTACATTGTGATTCTCCTTATCTGATTTTTCACTCAGACAAGGTAGTTCTGCGTACTAAACCTGGGTTCTTACCTAAGGTAGTCACTAACAGGAATATCAATCAAGAGATTGTTGTTCCATCCTTGTGTCCAAATCCTTCTTCAAAGAAGGAACGTCTTCTACACAATCTGGATGTAGTTCGTGCCCTCAAGTTCTACTTGCAGGCAACTAAAGATTTTCGCCAAACTTCTTCCCTGTTTGTCGTTTATTCTGGTCAGAGGAGAGGTCAAAAAGCTTCTGCTACCTCTCTCTCTTTTTGGCTTCGTAGCATAATACGTTTAGCCTATGAGACTGCTGGACAGCAGCCTCCTGAAAGAATTACAGCTCACTCCACTAGAGCTGTGGCTTCCACTTGGGCCTTTAAGAATGAGGCCTCTGTTGAACAGATTTGCAAGGCTGCAACTTGGTCTTCGCTTCATACTTTT
>NC_069509.1:180520547-180605547 GCF_027579735.1 Bombina bombina | reverse complement strand
ACAGCGCACACAGGTGCACATTACACATGCACAGCGCACACAGGTGCAACCTACACATGCACGGTGCACCCTACACATGCACAGCGCACAGGTGCACTCTACACATGCACAGCGCACACAGGTGCACATGCACAGCGCACACAGGTACACACTACACATGCACAGTGCACTCTACACATGCACAACGCACACAGGTACACACTACACATGCACAGTGCACACTACACATGCACAGCGCACAGGTGCACTCTACACATGCACAGCGCACAAAGGTGCATACTATACATGCACAGCACATTTGATTATATCTATATATCCAATTGTGCTTCTGTTTCTATTGTCAGTCGATTCTGAAAGTCTTTATGATGTTCAATCCATTAAATATAAGCAGTAGGTGTGTTTTTAATTAACCAATAGTATTTGCTTGTGCCTTTTAAATATTGTCACATCTGATGTAACTTATGGGTTATGATTATGGCAAAGTGTTGCCGAAATGCGTAAGACTTTGTTTCTGCACTATTATTGGAGTGATATCACTATGGATGCCCCTTTAACTGTACCCCAATAAAGGATTTGATAGTTTTTAAGAAGGCTGCCGTTTATGGAACTTTATTTATCCTACATGCACAGCGTACACAGGTGCACACTACACATGTACAGCACACAAGTGAACACTACACATGCACAGCACACAGGTGAACACTACACATGTACAGCACACAGGTGAACACTACACATGCACAGCACACAGGTGAACACTACACATGCACAGCACACAGGTGAACACTACACATGCACAGCGCACAGGTGAACACTACACATGCACAGCGCACAGGTGAACACTACACATGCACAGCGCACAGGTGAACACTACACATGCACAGCACACAGGTGAACACTACACATGCACAGCACACAGGTGCACTCTACACATGCACAGCGCACAAAGGTGCATACTATACATGCACAGCACATTTGATTATGGAACTTTATTTATCCTACATGCACAGCGTACACAGGTGCACACTACACATGTACAGCACACAAGTGAACACTACACATGCACAGCACACAGGTGAACACTACACATGTACAGCACACAGGTGAACACTACACATGCACAGCACACAGGTGAACACTACACATGCACAGCACACAGGTGAACACTACACATGCACAGCACACAGGTGAACACTACACATGTACAGCACACAGGTGAACACTACACATGCACAGCACACAGGTGAACACTACACATGCACAGCGCACAGGTGAACACTACACATGCACAGCGCACAGGTGAACACTACACATGCACAGCGCACAGGTGAACACTACACATGCACAGCACACAGGTGAACACTACACATGCACAGCACACAGGTGAACACTACACATGCACAGCGCACAGGTGAACACTACACATGCACAGCGCACAGGTGAACACTACACATGCACAGCACACAGGTGAACACTACACATGCACAGCGCACAGGTGAACACTACACATGCACAGCGCACAGGTGAACACTACACATGCACAGCGCACAGGTGAACACTACACATGCACAGCGCACAGGTGAACACTACACATGCACAGTGCAAACAGGTGAACACTACACATGCACAGCGCACAGGTGAACACTACACATGCACAGTGCAAACAGGTGCACACTACACGTGCACAGTGCACACTACACGTGCACAGTGCACACTACACGTGCACAGTGCACACTACACGTGCACAGAGGTGCATACTACACGTGCACAGAGGTGCATACTACACGTGCACAGAGGTGCATACTACACGTGCACATAAGTGCATACTACACGTGCACAGTGCACACTGGTGAACACTACACATGCACAGTGCACACTGGTGAACACTACACATGCACAGCACACAGGTACACAGTGCACAGAGGTGCACACTACACATGCACAGCACACAGGTACACACTACACATGCACAGCACACAGTTGAACACTACACTTGCACAGCGTACACAGGTGCACACTACACATGCACAGCGCACACAGGTGCACACTACACGTGCACACTACACGTGCACATAAGTGCATACTACACGTGCACACTACACGTGCACATACGCAATTCAAATATACTGCACACCACAGAAATACAGAACATACACAGGTGCACATTACACAAGTACACACGTGCACCGCAGATATATTCCATACACACAGACACACATATATTTTAAAAAAATATACAAAGTGTTTGGAAGTGGCGCCAATCAAGGCTCTCTGAATATTAAGAATAAAAAGTAGTTTACTATGATATAGATATATAAATAAAGCAAATTGCTACAGCTGTAAGTTTGTAAGAAATAAAATACAATTTATTAATACATTGGATAATAATCGCAATCAATGAAAAATAAAAATTAAGTCACTATTTAAAACTTCAATCAGTCACTATCTGAGGACACCGGTGTCTACTCTAAAACTTCACTGATAAAATTCACTGAAAAGTACAATTTGACCAAATCAATAAAACAATCCTTAGAGTTAGGTAAATTGAGATTAAAACATTAGGCAATGATAATAGCATCACACATTGTTCATGTCTTTACAAATACCGTTAACCAAGTTACATCTACAGCTACATCTAACCGCTAAATTCAAAACCTACATCTGACACTGAATTTTTTACCTGCATGATTGATAGCGACCTAATGCTGTCTTGATTGAAAGAAACTTTCTGCGTGCTTGATTGTTATAAACTAGATGCCTGCAGTTTAACCTCAGCATTGATTACAGCAGACTTTAATACATCAGATTCCAGTGTTTCATACTTTGTAACAAGCAAAAAACATATTTTTAGGAATTGGATACCCAGACCATCAAGTCTTAAAGTCTGAGTTCCCAACCCTGACTTGGTTAACGGTATTTGTAAAGACATGAACAATGTGTGATGCTATTATCATTGCCTAATGTTTTAATCTCAATTTACCTAACTCTAAGGATTGTTTTATTGATTTGGTCAAATTGTACTTTTCAGTGAATTTTATCAGTGAAGTTTTAGAGTAGACACCGGTGTCCTCAGATAGTGACTGATTGAAGTTTTAAATAGTGACTTAATTTTTATTTTTCATTGATTGCGATTATTATCCAATGTATTAATAAATTGTATTTTATTTCTTACAAACTTACAGCTGTAGCAATTTGCTTTATTTATATATCTATATCATAGTAAACTACTTTTTATTCTTAATATTCAGAGAGCCTTGATTGGCGCCACTTCCAAACACTTTGTATATTTCTCCAACATTGGTGTGTCCGGTCCACGGCGTCATCCTTACTTGTGGGATATTCTCTTCCCCAACAGGAAATGGCAAAGAGTCCCAGCAAAGCTGGTCACATGATCCCTCCTAGGCTCCGCCCACCCCAGTCATTCTCTTTGCCGTTGCACAGGCAACATCTCCATGGAGATGGTTAAGAGTTTTTTGGTGTTTAAATGTAGTTTTTATTCTTCTATCAAGTGTTTGTTATTTTAAAATAGTGCTGGTATGTACTATTTACTCTGAAACAGAAAAGGATGAAGATTTCTGTTTGTAAGAGGAAGATGATTTTAGCAGACAGTAACTAAAATCGATTGCTGTTTGCACACAGGACTGTTGAGATGAAGTAACTTCAGTTGGGGGAAACAGTTAGCAGACTTTTCTGCTTAAGGTATGACTAGCCATATTTCTAACAAGACCATGTAATGCTGGAAGGCTGTCATTTCCCCTCATGGGGACCGGTAAGCCATTTTCTTAGTCAAACATAAAAGAATAAAGGGCTTAAAAAAGGGCTTAAAAACTGGTAGACATTTTTATGGGCTAAAACGATTGCTTTATTGGGGCATATTATGCAGATTCTAGCTAATAATTGGCATTATAATCTTGGGGAACGTTTAAAAAACGGCAGGCACTGTGTTGGACACCTTTTTTAGTCTGGGGGCCTTTCTAGTTATATAACTGGGACTGTATAGGGGTCAAATTTAAAAACGGCTCCGGTTCCGTTATTTTAAGGGTTAAAGCTCTGAAATTTGGCGTGCAATACTTTTAATGCTTTAAGACACTGTGGTGAAATTTTGGTAATTTTTGAACAATTCCTTCATACTTTTTCACATATTCAGTAATAAAGTGTTTTCAGTTTGAAATTTAAAACGTTTTTTGTGCTTTGTTGACAAGTTTAAGCCTGTTTAACATGTCTGTACCATCAGATAAGCTATGTTCTATATGTATGAAAGCCAATGTGTCTCCCCATTTAAATTTATGTGATAATTGTGCCATAGTGTCCAAACAAAGTAAGGACAGTAATGCCACAGATAATGATATTGCCCAAGATGATTCCTCAAATGAGGGGAGTAAACATGATACTACATCATCCCCTACTGTGTCTACACCAGTTATGCCCTCACAGGAGGCCCCTAGTACATCTAGTGCGCCAATACTTATTACCATGCAACAATTAACGGCTGTAATGGATAACTCCATAGCAAATCTTTTATCCAAAATGCCTACTTATCAGAGAAAGCGCGATTGCTCTGTTTTAAACACAGAAGAGCAAGAGGGCGCTGATGATAACTGTTCTGACATACCCTCAAACCAATCTCAAGGGGCCATGAGGGAGGTTTTGTCTGATGGAGAAATCTCAGATTCAGGAAAAATTTCTCATCAAGCTGAACCTGATGTTGTGACATTTAAATTTAAATTAGAACATCTCCGCGCACTGCTTAAGGAGGTGTTATCTACTCTGGATGATTGTGACAATTTGGTCATTCCAGAGAAATTATGTAAGATGGACAAGTTCCTAGAGGTTCCGGTGCCCCCCGACGCTTTTCCTATACCCAAGCGGGTGGCGGACATAGTAAATAAAGAGTGGGAAAAGCCTGGCATACCTTTTGTTCCCCCCCCTATATTTAAGAAATTATTTCCTATAGTCGACCCTAGAAAGGACTTATGGCAGACAGTCCCCAAGGTCGAGGGGGCGGTTTCTACTCTAAACAAACGCACTACTATTCCTATCGAAGATAGTTGTGCTTTCAAAGATCCTATGGATAAAAAATTAGAGGGTTTGCTTAAAAAGATTTTTGTACAGCAAGGTTACCTTCTACAACCAATTTCTTGCATTGTTCCTGTCACTACGGCAGCGTGTTTCTGGTTCGAGGAACTAGAAAAGTCGCTCAGTAGAGAATCTTCGTATGAGGAGGTTATGGACAGAGTTCAAGCACTTAAATTGGCTAACTCTTTTGTTTTAGATGCCGCTTTGCAATTAGCTAGATTAGCGGCGAAAAATTCAGGGTTTGCTATCGTGGTGCGCAGAGTGCTTTGGCTAAAGTCTTGGTCAGCGGATGTGTCTTCCAAGACAAAATTGCTTAACATTCCTTTCAAAGGTAAAACATTATTTGGACCAGATTTGAAAGAGATTATTTCAGACATCACTGGGGGAAAGGGCCACGCCCTCCCACAGGATAGGTCTTTTAAGGCTAAAAATAAGCCTAATTTTCGTCCCTTTCGCAGAAACGGACCAGCCTCTAATTCTGCATCCTCTAAGCAAGAGGGTAATACTTCACAACCCAAACCAGCCTGGAAACCAATGCAAGGCTGGAACAAGGGTAAGCAGGCCAAGAAGCCTACCACTGCTACCAAAACAGCATGAAGGGATAGCCCCCGATCCGGGACCGGATCTAGTGGGGGGCAGACTCTCTCTCTTTGCTCAGGCTTGGGCAAGAGATGTTCAAGATCCTTGGGCGCTAGAAATAGTTTCTCAAGGTTATCTCCTGGAATTCAAGGAACTACCCCCAAGGGGAAGGTTCCACAGGTCTCACTTATCCTCAAACCAAATAAAGAGACAGGCATTCTTACATTGTGTAGAAGACCTGTTAAAGATGGGAGTGATACATCCAGTTCCAATAAGAGAACAAGGAATGGGATTTGATTCCAATCTGTTCATAGTTCCCAAAAAAAGAGGGAACATTCAGACCAATTTTGGATCTGAAGATCCTAAACAAATTTCTCAGGGTACCATCGTTCAAAATGGAAACTATTCGAACGATCCTACCCACCATCCAGGAAAGTCAATTTATGACTACCGTGGATTTAAAGGATGCGTACCTACATATTCCTATCCACAAGGAACATCATCAGTTCCTAAGGTTCGCTTTTCTGGACAAGCATTACCAGTTTGTGGCACTTCCATTCGGATTAGCCACTGCTCCAAGGATTTTCACAAAGGTACTAGGGTCCCTTCTAGCGGTTCTAAGACCAAGGGGCATTGCAGTAGTACCTTACTTGGACGACATCCTAATTCAAGCGTCGTCCCTGTCAAAAGCAAAGGCTCATACGGACATCGTCCTAGCCTTTCTCAGATCTCACGGATGGAAGGTGAACAAAGAAAAAAGTTCTCTGTCCCCGTCAACAAGAGTTCCCTTCTTGGGAACAATAATAGATTCCTTAGAAATGAGGATTTTTCTGACAGAGGTCAGAAAATCAAAACTTCTAAGCTCTTGTCAAGTACTTCATTCTGTTCCTCGTCCTTCCATAGCGCAGTGCATGGAAGTAATAGGATTGATGGTTGCAACAATGGACATAGTTCCTTTTGCACGAATTCATCTAAGACCATTACAACTGTGCATGCTCAGACATTGGAATGGGGATTATACAGACTTGTCTCCGATGATTCAAGTAGATCAAAAGACCAGAGATTCACTCAGTTGGTGGCTGACCCTGGACAATCTGTCACAGGGAATGAGCTTCCGCAGACCAGAGTGGGTCATTGTCACGACCGACGCCAGTCTAGTGGGCTGGGGCGCGGTCTGGGAATCCCTGAAAGCTCAGGGTCTATGGTCTCGGGAAGAGTCTCTTCTCCCGATAAACATTCTGGAGCTGAGAGCGATATTCAATGCTCTCAGAGCTTGGCCTCAACTAGCAAAGGCCAAATTCATAAGGTTTCAATCAGACAACATGACGACCGTTGCATATATCAATCATCAGGGGGGAACAAGGAGTTCCCTGGCGATGAAAGAAGTGACCAAGATAATTCAATGGGCGGAGGATCACTCCTGCCACTTGTCTGCGATCCACATCCCAGGAGTGGAAAATTGGGAAGCGGATTTTCTGAGTCGTCAGACATTCCATCCTGGGGAGTGGGTAACTCCATCCGGAAATCTTTGCCCAAATAACTCAATTATGGGGCATTCCAGACATGGATCTGATGGCGTCTCGTCAGAACTTCAAGGTTCCTTGCTACGGGTCCAGATCCAGGGATCCCAAGGCGACTCTAGTAGATGCACTAGTAGCACCTTGGACCTTCAACCTAGCTTATGTATTCCCACCGTTTCCTCTCATTCCCAGGCTGGTAGCCAGGATCAATCAGGAGAGGGCCTCGGTGATCTTGATAGCTCCTGCGTGGCCACGCAGGACTTGGTATGCAGACCTGGTGAATATGTCATTGGCTCCACCATGGAAGCTACCTTTGAGACAGGACCTTCTTGTTCAGGGTCCATTCGAACATCCGAATCTGGTTTCCCTCCAACTGACGGCTTGGAGATTGAACGCTTGATTTTATCAAAGCGTGGGTTTTCAGATTCTGTAATAGATACTCTGATTCAGACTAGAAAGCCTGTAACTAGAAAAATTTACCATAAAATATGGAAAAAATATATCTGTTGGTGTGAATCCAAAGGATTCCCATGGAACAAGATAAAAATTCCTAAGATTCTATCCTTTCTACAAGAAGGTTTGGAGAAAGGATTATCTGCAAGTTCTCTAAAGGGACAGATCTCTGCTTTATCTGTTTTACTTCACAAAAGACTGGCAGCCGTGCCAGATGTTCAAGCATTTGTTCAGGCTCTGGTTAGGATCAAGCCTGTTTACAGACCTTTGACTCCTCCCTGGAGTCTAAATCTAGTTCTTTCAGTTCTTCAAGGGGTTCCGTTTGAACCTTTACATTCCATAGATATTAAGTTACTATCTTGGAAAGTTTTGTTTTTAGTTGCAATTTCTTCTGCTAGAAGAGTTTCAGAGTTATCTGCTCTGCAGTGTTCTCCGCCCTATCTGGTGTTCCATGCAGATAAGGTGGTTTTGCGTACTAAGCCTGGTTTTCTTCCGAAAGTTGTTTCTAACAAAAATATTAACCAGGAGATAGTTGTACCTTCTTTGTGTCCGAATCCAGTTTCAAAGAAGGAACGTTTGTTACACAATTTGGACGTAGTCCGTGCTCTAAAATTCTATTTAGAGGCTACTAAAGATTTCAGACAAACATCTTCCCTGTTTGTTGTTTATTCTGGTAAAAGGAGAGGTCAAAAAGCGACTTCTACCTCTCTTTCCTTTTGGCTTAAAAGCATTATCCGATTGGCTTATGAGACTGCCGGACGGCAGCCTCCTGAAAGAATCACAGCTCACTCCACTAGGGCTGTGGCTTCCACATGGGCCTTCAAGAACGAGGCTTCTGTTGACCAGATATGTAAGGCAGCGACTTGGTCTTCACTGCACACTTTTGCCAAATTTTACAAATTTGATACTTTTGCTTCTTCGGAGGCTATTTTTGGGAGAAAGGTTTTGCAAGCCGTGGTGCCTTCCGTTTAGGTAACCTGATTTGCTCCCTCCCTTCATCCGTGTCCTAAAGCTTTGGTATTGGTTCCCACAAGTAAGGATGACGCCGTGGACCGGACACACCAATGTTGGAGAAAACAGAATTTATGCTTACCTGATAAATTACTTTCTCCAACGGTGTGTCCGGTCCACGGCCCGCCCTGGTTTTTTAATCAGGTCTGATGAATTATTTTCTCTAACTACAGTCACCACGGTATCATATGGTTTCTCCTATATATATTTCCTCCTGTCCGTCGGTCGAATGACTGGGGTGGGCGGAGCCTAGGAGGGATCATGTGACCAGCTTTGCTGGGACTCTTTGCCATTTCCTGTTGGGGAAGAGAATATCCCACAAGTAAGGATGACGCCGTGGACCGGACACACCGTTGGAGAAAGTAATTTATCAGGTAAGCATAAATTCTGTTTTTTTTAGATATCCTAATCGATTGCTCAGGTGGTGAATAAAGCAATCAGGAGGTTGGCAAATCTGAAACACACTTATTTCCAGCTTGCACACTCTTTGCTTGTACACATATATTTTAACTTGGATATCTAACACAACAATGATTCCTGTAGGTCTTCGCACTAAGTTTTGAGCATTGTGTTTGTATTTGTGATCTTAAACCATCATGTTGAGATACCGTGAGCGCCTGTTACACGGAATTAGTGCTCATTCTAGTATTTTTTATTCAGCACAAACTTTACATCTTTTAATTTCTTTACTGTCACACTTTTGGTAATATGATCTATAGACAGTATGTCTCTTACTTTACTACAGGGTAAGCTGTGTCACCAATATCCAAGATGGCACACAAAGCAGATTTGCTGGCACATCATCTCTAGGCTACAAACATACAACTGCAGTACTTAATACACTATTTTTCTTATGAGTCCATGATCTATATCAGAACTAAGCTTTAACTGTTTATTTATATATATATTTACTTTATGTCCCTTTACATCTTTACATTAAAAAAAAAGATGCCCAGGGCATTAGAGAATATCTTTAGAAGAATACCACTATCAAAAAGGTGTTCTACCTCTGCTTTATAACGTGCTTTTTTATCATACCACAAGGCACTAATGGAACCTTTAGCTTTTCATAAGCTTAGAAAATAAATCAAAACTGTTGCATGAATTTCTCAAAGTATTTTCTGAAGGAACTATTGGTGAAGAGCGGCAAATATATACTGTGATATATACTGTGATATATACTGTGATATATACTGTGATATATACTGTGATATATACTGTGATATATACTGTGATATATACTGTGATATATACTGTGATATATACTGTGATATATACTGTGATATATACTGTGATATATACTGTGATATATACTGTGATATATACTGTGTTATATACTGTGTTATATACTGTGATATATACTGTGATATATACTGTGATATATACTGTGATATATACTGTGATATATACTGTGATATATACTGTGATATATACTGTGATATATACTGTGATATATACTGTGTTATATACTGTTATATACTGTGTTATATACTGTTATATACTGTGTTATATACTGTGATATATACTGTGATATATACTGTGATATATACTGTGATATATACTGTGATATATACTGTGATATATACTGTGATATATACTGTGATATATACTGTGATATATACTGTGTTATATACTGTGTTATACACTGTGATATATACTGTGTTATATACTGTGTTATATACTGTGTTATATACTGTGATATATACTGTGATATATACTGTGATATATACTGTGATATATACTGTGATATATACTGTGATATATACTGTGTTATATACTGTGATATATACTGTGATATATACTGTGATATATACTGTGATATATACTGTGTTATATACTGTGATATATACTGTGATATATACTGTGTTATATACTGTGTTATATACTGTGTTATATACTGTGATATATACTGTGATATATACTGTGTTATATACTGTGTTATATACTGTGTTATATACTGTGATATATACTGTGATATATACTGTGTTATATACTGTGTTATATACTGTGTTATATACTGTGATATATACTGTGATATATACTGTGTTTCAGCCATGGAACAGAGAACGCTTTGTGTGATTTCTTCCTCTCTGCTTTTGTTCTTCAGGCCGTTCCTTGACATGGTGTATAGTGCGTTGGAGTGCGCCGAGGAGGATTACTATGCTCTCTTTGTCTTGTGTCTGCTGTATACAATGTCCCACAACACAGGTGAGAGTATTGTATTGTAGGTAGTTCAAGTTCATGCAATATAAATCTGTTTAGTTCTGAAGTAGAATTGCTGGAGTGACAATTATAAGCACAGACACACTAAACCAATGACATAAGCCGTAATAATGATCTTAGCTGGAAGAGCTGAAGGTGAAACCATATCTGATAGTGATAAACAATACGAATGAAGAATGCAGAATTTACAACATTATTATTCTCTTTTATTGAAATCTTATTTTGGAAGAAGCTCTGATGATATATATAGTATACAGTTAGTTACCACATCTGGCCAAATGGGACAAGCCCAGGTACCACGTCAAGGTCTCTCGCAGAACCTGGGTCCCTAAACCAGCCAAACAATGCAAGCTCTTAATCCGACAAACTGGGAACAAGTCAACGGTACACAGACTTATGTAATCACCCTAGACATATACAAAACACAGAAGAGGACTTCACTTTCAGACTTGACTGGGTACACATCCTGTGACCCTGCAACATGCTCAGCCCTGGGTGCCCTGGGACCCAGGTTTTGAGAGAGGCCTTGGCGTGGTACCTGGGCTTGTCCCATTTGGCTAGATGCGGTAACTAACTCTTCCAGTTTTCCTTTTAATCTTAGCTGAGAGCTTGTAAGTAAGTGCTGGACTTTCTCTGTGTGTTGTATTAGTTTATTTTGTAATTTTCCCTATGGGCCTTGCACCCAGACCTGTCGGGGGTTAACTGCCAGGGACAGAGACAGCACAGCTTCCTGAGAGTGCTTTTGAGCACCCAGGGCTGTGCATGTTGCAGGGTCATGGGTTGTTTACCTAGTTCAGTCTGAGAGTGCAGTCCCCTTTATATATATATATATATCTTAAGACATTTTTTAATTTATCAAATGTACTTTGTTCTCTTGCATGCATAGATTACCTAGGTAGGTTCAGGAGCAGGAATGCACTGCTAGCTGCTGGTTGGTGGCTACACACGTATGCTGCTTCTCATTGGCTCACCTGATGTGTTAAGCTTTAACGGTGTGTTTAACCTATTTTGCATGAGATAAAATGATGTGCAAACAGTATTGCAATATTATATATATAGCGCTGGAGAATCTGTTGGCGCTTTACAAATAACCGATAATAATAATAATATTAAATTGCTCTAACACATTAGATAATTTTATTTGTGCAGTTTTATGTCCCTTAGAATAGAGCAGTTCAGGTTGTGAGGTTGTGAATGCAGCAAGTCACGTCATCATAGGTCTGGTCTGAATGTTATTGCTTTATTTGTGTTGTGAAGGAAGGGGATAATTACTGCTGTATATGTTAATCACTGCTCTATATAATTTACAAGAAGGAGTTAATCGCTGCTCTGTATGATTTACAAGAAGGAGTTAATCACTGCTCTATATGATTTACAAGAAGGAGTTAATCACTGCTCTGTATGATTTACAAGAAGGAGTTAATCACTGCTCTATATGATTTACAAGAAGGAGTTAATCACTGCTCTATATGATTTACAAGAAGGAGTTAATCACTGCTCTATATGATTTACAAGAAGGAGTTAATCACTGCTCTGTATGATTTACAAGAAGGAGTTAATCACTGCTCTGTATGTGATTCAGATAGGGCATGAACTATTAAACACCTTTCTAATTGACTTCTATTATCTAATTTGCTTCATTCACTTGGTATCCTTTGTTGAACAGGCTCATGAGTGGCAATGTATGACTGGGAGCTAGCTGCATTGTTGCTCCGTCAAGAATACCATGGAGAATGAAGCAATTTGATAATAGAAGTAAATTGGAAGGTTATTTAAATCTGAATCATGAAATAAAAAAATGGGTTTCACATCCCGGCACACCTGTTGCCATATGGCTAAATACACATGCACACTCCTAAGCTCACCTAGAATTCATTTTTAACAAAGAATGCCAAGACAACTATGCACAATTGATAATAGAAGTAAATTAGAAAGTGATTTAGAATGTCATGCTCGGTCTTGAGCTTAATTCTGATTGTTCGGTTCCTTTAAGCACTATTCTGCCTGGCATGGCCTGAGTTGTCAGTGGGATCAAGTTTGTCATTTCTGGGCATAAACTAGGTGGGTTTCATTTTTTAAAATTTGAAAATAGCAATGTGTTGGTCACACTGGTAAGGGGTTAATCATTGCTGTATGCATGTCTTGCAGGATGGGGTTCATCACTGCTCTTTACTTCTGGCATGAAATAGTGAATATTTGGTAGGTATTTAGTGATGTTCACCTCCTCAAGGAAAACTTCACTCCAAGGAATCTCTTTTCCTGATATAAATATTAGAGATCCATAGTTCAGTACATCAAAGGATGTCACAGACAAATTTCCATTTCCTACCTCTACACATTTCAGTAGTACCAGCTGTTTTATCAAGAGATAAAACAAAATTCTCACAAGAGCTCTCATTGATAAAGACAGCTGGTACTGTTGAAACGCGTAGAGAAAGGAAATCGAAAAGAGCCTTATTATTGCTTAGATTAAAGAACCACTGTGTTTTTATCCGGAACTTCAAATAAAGCGACACAATTAGCTTCATTCTCTCTGTGATTACCATCCTTTGGTGCGTTGCTGTTTCATTTGACATACTACACTATGGCATAATCATAGAAAACAGATCTTTTGCGCTTAAACAGCTAGACACTTTCACACTGGAGTAATGCTGACTAACTATGATTATACCTGTATTTTGAGTAGATCTGCAGAGAGCTACTCCATTTGTGCTTGTTTTTTTGCCGACACTACCATCCTTTAACTCCTACCCTAATTTGCTTTACTGATACTACACTATGGCAAAAATCTCTTTATATGCTACTTACCGCACCGCTTTATACCTACCAAATGTTTGAGTTAGCGCAAGGAGAAGCTGAAGCAGCCTGCGTCTTCATCCAGAAGGGATGTTGTTTTGATTCAACAGTTTCCTATGCTATTAATCTTTTCTTTGTAATTATGAAGTAGTGAATAAAGATATTATGAAAATGATAAAATATAAAGGGCCAGATTACGAGTCAGGCACAAACGTTTGTGCGCAAGTGATAAGGGTTTATCGCTGGTGTTTGCACTCATCGGGCTTGAAAGTAAACGTGATCACTTGAGCGCAATCTCGATTTACACTAGAATGATTACCGTGTCCTCAGAGCTCTGGTTAACTGTTTAGTGAAACTAAAATGTTGCACAAAGCACATAAAAAATACATTACACAGTACAGTTATACACATAATAACACTATCTAATAAATATACCTTACATAGTACAGTTACACACATAGCACTAATAAATATACCTTACATAGTACAGTTACACACATAATAACACTATCTAATAAATATACCTTACATAGTACAGTTACACACATAGCACTAATAAATATACCTTACATAGTACAGTTACACACATAATAACACTATCTAATAAATATACATTACACAGTACATTTACACACATAATAACACTATCTAATAAATATACATTACACAGTACAGTTACACACATAATAACACTATCTAATAAATATACATTACACAGTACAGTTACACTCATAATAACACTCTCTAATAAATATACATTACACAGTACAGTTATACTTATAATAACACTGTCTAATAAATATACATTACACAGTACAGTTACACTCATATTAATACTATCTAATAAATATACATTACACAGTACAGTTACACACATAATAACACCATCTAATAAATATACATTACACAGTACAGTTACGCATATAATAAAACTGTCTAATAAATATACATTACACAGTACAGTTACACACATAACACTATCTAATAAATATACGTTACACAGTACAGTTACACACATAATAACACCATCTAATAAATATACATTACACAGTACGGTTATGCATATAATAACACTGTCTAATAAATATACATTACACAGTACAGTTACACACATAACACTATCTAATAAATATACCTTACACAGTACAGTTACACTCATAATAACACATCTAATAAATATACATTACATAGTACAGTTACAATCATAATAACACTATCTAATAAATATACATTACACAGTACAGTTACACACATAACACTATCTAATAAATATACATTACACAGTACAGTTACACACATAACACTATCTAATAAATATACATTACACAGTACAGTTACGCATATAATAACACTGTCTAATAAATATACATTACACAGTACAGTTACACACATAATAACACTAATAAATATACATTACACAGTACAGTTACACACATAATAACACTATCTAATAAATATACATTACATAGTACAGTTACACACATAACACTATCTAATAAATATACATTACACAGTACAGTTACACTCATAATAACACATCTAATAAATATACATTACATAGTACAGTTACAATCATAATAACACTATCTAATAAATATACATTACACAGTACAGTTACACACATAACACTATCTAATAAATATACATTACACAGTACAGTTACACACATAACACTATCTAATAAATATACATTACACAGTACAGTTACGCATATAATAACACTGTCTAATAAATATACATTACACAGTACAGTTACACACATAATAACACTAATAAATATACATTACACAGTACAGTTACACACATAATAACACTATCTAATAAATATACATTACATAGTACAGTTACACACATAACACTATCTAATAAATATACATTACACAGTACAGTTACACACATAATAACACTATCTAATAAATATACATTACACAGTACAGTTACACACATAATAACACTGTCTAATAAATATACATTACACAGTACAGTTACATTCATAATAACACTATCTAATAAATATACGTTACACGGTACAGTTACACACATAATAGCGCAATCTAATAAATATACATTACACAGTACAGTTACACACATAACACCATCTAATAAATATACATTACATAGTACAGTTACACACATAACCCTATCTAATAAATATACATTACACAGTACAGTTACACTTATATTAACACTATATAATAAATATACATTACACAGTACAGTTACACTTATATTAACACTATATAATAAATATACATTAAACAGTACAGTTGCACTTATATTAACACTATATAATAAATATACATTAAACAGTACAGTTATACACATAATAACACTGTCTAATAAATATACATTACACAGTACAGTTACACTCATAATAACACTGTCTAATAAATATACATTAAACAGTACAGTTATACACTTAATAACACTGTCTAATAAATATACATTACACAGTACAGTTACACTTATATTAGCACTATATAATAAATATACATTAAACAGTACAGTTATACACATAATAACACTGTCTAATAAATATACATTACATAGTACAGTTACACTTATATTAACACTGTCTAATAAATATACATTACATAGTACAGTTACACTTATATTAACACTATCTAATAAATATACATTACACAGTATAGTTACACTCATATTAACACTGTCTAATAAATATACATTACACAGTACAGTTACACACATAATAACACTGTCTAATAAATATACATTACATAGTACTGTTACGCTCATATTAACACTGTCTAATAAATATACATTACACAGTACAGTTACACACATAATAACACCATCTAGTAAATATACATTACACAGTACAGTTATACACATAATAACACTGTCTAATAAATATACATTACACAGTACAGTTACACACATAATAACACTATCTAGTAAATATACATTACACAGTACAGTTATACACATAATAACACTGTCTAATAAATATACATTACACAGTACAGTTACACACATAACACCATCTAATAAATATACATTACACAGTACAGTTACACACATAATAACACCATCTAATAAATATACATTACACAGTACAGTTACACACATAATAACACTATCTGATAAATATACATTACACAGTACAGTTACACACATAATAACACCATCTAATAAATATACATTACATAGTACAGTTACACACATAATAACACTATCTAATAAATATACATTACACAGTACAGTTACACACATAATAACACTATCTAATAAATATACATTACACAGTACAGTTACACACATAATAACACCATCTAATAAATATACATTACACAGTACAGTTACACACATAATAACACTATTTAATAAATATACATTATACAGTACAGTTACACACATAACACCATCTAATAAATATACATTACACAGTACAGTTACACACATAATAACACCATCTAATAAATATACATTACACAGTACAGTTACACACATAATAACACTATTTAATAAAAATACATTACACAGTACAGTTACACACATAATAACACTATTTAATAAATATACATTACACAGTACAGTTACACTTATAATAACACTGTCTAATAAATATACATTACACAGTACAGTTACACTTATAATAACACTATCTAATAAATATACATTACACAGTACAGTTACACACATAATAACACTATCTAATAAATATACATTATACAGTACAGTTACACACACAATAACACTGTCTAATAAATATACATTACACAGTACAGTTACACACACAATAACACTGTCTAATAAATATACATTACACAGTACAGTTACACTTATAATAACACTATTTAATAAATATACATTACACAGTACAGTTACACACATAATAACACTATCTAATAAATATACATTACACAGTACATTTACACACATAATAACACTATCTAATAAATATACATTACACAGTACAGTTACACACATAATAACACTATCTAATAAATATACATTACACAGTACAGTTACACACATAATAACACTATCTAATAAATATACATTACACAGTACAGTTACACACATAATAACACTATCTAATAAATATACATTACACAGTACAGTTACACACATAATAACACTATTTAATAAATATACATTACACAGTACAGTTACACACACAATAACATTGTCTAATACATATACATTACACAGTACAGTTACACTTATAATAACACTATCTAATAAATATACATTACACAGTACAGTTACACTCATAATAACACTGTCTAATAAATATACATTACACAGTACAGTTACACACACAATAACACTGTCTAATAAATATACATTACACAGTACAGTTACACACACAATAACACTGTCTAATAAATATACATTACACAGTACAGTTACACTTATAATAACACTATTTAATAAATATACATTACACAGTACAGTTACACACATAATAACACTATTTAATAAATATACATTACACAGTACAGTTACACACATAATAACACTATTTAATAAATATACATTACACAGTACAGTTACACACATAATAACACTATTTAATAAATATACATTACACAGTACAGTTACACACACAATAACACTGTCTAATAAATATACATTACACAGTACAGTTACACTTATAATAACACTATTTAATAAATATACATTACACAGTACAGTTACACACATAATAACACTATTTAATAAATATACATTACACAGTACAGTTACACTTATAATAACACTATCTAATAAATATACATTACACAGTACAGTTACACACATAATAACACTATTTAATAAATATACATTACACAGTACAGTTACACTTATAATAACACTATCTAATAAATATACATTACACAGTACAATTACACTTATAATAACACTATTTAATAAATATACATTACACAGTACAGTTACACACATAATAACACTATTTAATAAATATACATTACACAGTACAGTTACACACATAATAACACCATCTAATAAATACACATTACACAGTACAGTTACACACATAACACATCTAATAAATATACATTACACAGTACAGTTACACACTTAATAACACTGTCTAATAAATATACATTACACAGTACAGTTACATACATAATAACACTGTCTAATAAATATACATTACACAGTACAGTTACACACATAATAACACCATCTAATAAATACACATTACACAGTACAGTTACACACATAATAACACATCTAATAAATATACATTACACAGTACAGTTACACACTTAATAACACTGTCTAATAAATATACATTACACAGTACAGTTACATACATAACACTGTCTAATAAATACACATTACACAGTACAGTTACACACATAATAACACATCTAATAAATATACATTACACAGTACAGTTACACACATAATAACACTATATAATAAATATACATTACACAGTACAGTTACATACATAATAACACTGTCTAATAAATATAGATTACACAGTACAGTTACATACATAATAACACTGTCTAATAAATATACATTACACAGTACAGTTACACACATAATAACACTATTTAATAAATATACATTACACAGTACAGTTACACACATAATAACACCATCTAATAAATACACATTACACAGTACAGTTACACTCATAATAACACTATCTAATAAATATACATTACACAGTACAGTTACACTTATAATAACACTATTTAATAAATATACATTAAACAGTACAGTTACACTTATAATAACACTATTTAATAAATATACATTACACAGTACAGTTACACACATAATAACACCATCTAATAAATATACATTACACAGTACAGTTACACACATAACACCATCTAATAAATATACATTACACAGTACAGTTACACACATAATAACACCATCTAATAAATACACATTACACAGTACAGTTACACTCATAATAACACTATCTAATAAATATACATTACACAGTACAGTTACACTCATAATAACACATCTAATAAATATACATTACACAGTACAGTTACACACACAATAACACTGTCTAATAAATATACATTACACAGTACAGTTACACTTATAATAACACTATCTAATAAATATACATTACACAGTACAGCTACACACATAATAACACTATCTAATAAATATACATTACACAGTACAGCTACACACATAATAACACTATCTAATAAATATACATTACACAGTACAGCTACACACATAATAACACTATCTTATAAATACATTACACACTACAGTTACACTCATAATAACACTAATAAAAAATATTTTACAAATTATATTGCACACAAAAGTTATAAGGGCTCAAATAATATTTTATTAATGATCTAATAGGCATCTTTAAGATTTGGTTTACATTTATTCCTGTGTTCTTTTAGCCCCCACTCCCTTGTCACATAGGTTATTCGCATCATTTACCTATGAATACTCTTGTTAGTTGCTAATTTTCTAAAATCTTTTGTTATTTCAAGTCTTTTTTTTTTCTGAAGGTTTCTTTTCCATTTTCTCTTTCATTGTGGTTTTGTTTTTCTCAGTACAAAGACCTTTTATATGACTCTCTGCGACTTAGACTGAACATTGTCATTCAGTGCGTTCCTGGAAACCTGATCTTTACAGCAACCGTTTTCCAAGAATCGCTATACAATAGTTTATTATATAATAGCAGATTACTTACAGTGTTTTGTGATTTTGTGACAAATGATTGCAGAGAAACAAGCTGTTGTGTTAGCAGGAACCCTTAATACTTCTGAATTAACTCACAGGTAGTAAATTATAGATGACTGTGCTCTGTGAGCATTAAATCCACCCTCTAATGAGCCTGAGAACTCCGGTATTTACTATCTTATTGTTTCCGTGAATTAATATAACAGCGCTTCTTAAAAAGACTCCTTATCATTCTAAAAGTGAAACATGGATCAAATGCATGCAACATTTCTCAAGCCATATGGCCTGAAAAAGGCTGAGCGTACACATGAAATATTAGTCAATCTATTTTTATCACCTATAAAGAATCAAGGGCTCCATTTATAAAGATGCGGATGTAGTTTTGGAGCTCTGGCAGACTTACTCACGTTAGCCTACTAAGCATTGTTTGTAAGACCATTCCGCCACATGATAGAGAAATTAGGCAGCGGTAAAATCACCCAGATAACTCTCTGGGTCTTAACTTTTATGACCTATCGTGCACCCTAAGGAATCCAAAACTTAAAGGGACACTGTACCCAAAAATTTTCTTTCGTGATTCAGATTGAGCATGACATTTTAAGCAAATTTCAAATTTACTCCTATTATCAAATTTTCTTCATTCTCTTGGTATCTTTATTTGAAATGCAAGAATGTAAGTTTAGATGCCGGCCCATTTTTGGTGAACATCCTGGGTTGTCCTTGCTGATTGGTGGATAAATTCATCCACCAATCAAAAAGTGCTGTCCAGAGTACTCAAACCAAAAAAAAGCTTAGATGCCTTCTTTTTCAAATAATGATAGCAAGAGAACGAAGACAAATTGATAATAGGAGTAAATTAGAAAGTTGCTTAAAATTGCATGCTCTTTCTGAATTATAAAAGAAAAAATTTGGGTTCAGTGTCCCTTTAATCCTTTGCTTTAGAAATAAAGCCAATAATCTGTATTTGCTCCTGCCAATAAACTCTGTCTATTTGGCTGCTACCACACTTCTAATTTGTCCAGTCAACTGACTGTCCACTGACTTTATATCAAAGGTCAACAAGCAAATATCAAGTAGCTGTACAAAGTTGGCAAACAATTCCTGTTGACATGGGAAGACTGTATAAAAGTGTGTGCATGTGTAAGCGCATTCCTAAGTCAAGTCAGGAGTAGGCTCTAGGGGAGAAAGAGAGGTTTAGTGTTGGGTAATTGGGGACTATTACATAAGTTGTTTAGCTAAAACAATTGTGTTGGCAAGACGAGCAGAATATGTGTAGTGTAAAAGTGTACTGCTTTTATTATGTCCCTTTAACTGTGTTTTATCCCTTTAAAGCGGGAGCATTTGTGCAGTAACAAAATTAGTATCTAATTGCATTAGAATGTCCATGATAAAAAATAAAGTATACACCATCTTTAAATCTAGTAAAATAAGATGATGTATTGTTTATTCGCCACCCTGAAAGGCCACGCTCTTACTTAATATAGTCATTTTATTTCAATATTAGATAATGTGGTTAGTTCTGTTTCAGGACTGGCTACACTCCATGTAAACTAAATATATTCTCAGAAATTTCTGTATATTTATTCAGTCGCAGTATATTCTGAGGAAAATATATTCCTATTGCGTCTTAGATTTTCCTGATTATTTTGCCTTTTGTTTTAAAGTTCATTACGGGAAATGAAATGTTGAATAAATGTGATCCAAGAAAAATGATGTTTAATTTAGTTTCTTTAACCTGGCATGGGCGATACTGAATATAACCTTATTCCTCTGTAAGCATATTTCAGCTGTGCAACAAGCAGTCACTGTTTATTAGGGCAGGAAGTGTTGGGAAACGTTAGCTCCTAAGAAATCTGTAGTTGGAATAAAGTTTGTTGCTTTACTTGCCGCTTAGGCCAGGACTTTGAGGTTCTCATAAGAACTTATAAAGGTGTAGCGGCCGCATAGTAATACAACTGTTAAATTTTATATTGTGACGGAAATTAATCTTTTTATTCACCAGGTTTACCCAGAAACAATCTGGAGAAATAGATATGAAGGTACTTAGTATTAGTATAGAGTTCAATAATGAAGCTGCAAAGTGCACATCACAATTCTATATATATGAAATTTAAAAAGAAAATCTAAAGAAAGCTAAAGGGATATAAAACAGACGTTTGCTTTCGGATATTTTGTTAGGATCTGAATACAGAAGTTGGCGGACGCTCGTGGCCTTCGGCTCTTTTTGGCACCGGATTTATTCTTGTGAAAGTTCAGCGCACTAAAATGTGTGCAAATCTAGATCTTAGTGTGTTAAACTTTCACAAGAATAAGTCTAGCTCTGAAAAAAGCCTAAGTCCACGAGCTCCGACGAGGCTAGACACTGGCTACACACGTATGCCACTTATGACTTATGACTCATGGGCCTGTGCATTGCTGCTCCACAACTGACTATATGTGCTTAACTTTTTTGCAGAGGGTTAAATATATTGTCATAGACCAGCCATAGTGTGAATGCATTTTTACAAATCATACCGTTAAAAGGACATTAAACTGCAATAAGAAAATAGCTTAGCGCCTTTAAAAAACCTTCCTATTGCAGTTGTTTGTCCTTTTAACACCACACGCTTCCCTACTTGTGAAGTATATTAGTAGTTCTGTAATGGTTCCTTTGTATAACAATAAAAACCTAATGCCTTTTACATACTAAATAAATGTAACATTTGGTGTCTTTGTTACTAGGAATACATCAAACTAAGCTGGAAAGAATCCAATTGCCGCCTCATCTTGCAAAAGAAAATCGTTCTTACAATCATGTTTTGTCTGAAAGGCTTATCAGACTAATGAGCCATGCAGCCCAGCCAGGTAAAAAGTGTGTGCTTAAGTATATATAGCATTTAAAGGGACAGTATACACCACTTTCATGTAACTGCACTACTATACCGAAGAATATGCACAGATACTGATATAAAAATCCAGTATAAAATCTTTTAAAAACGTATTTAGAAGTTCCCAATTTAGCACTGTTGATGTTAGGCTGCGACACCCAGTGAAAGGGGCTGAGAGCATGAACCTCCCCCTTCTCTGTATATAAAAAGACCCATTATACAAACAGAAGCAGTCTGAAGTCTGTAGACATCAGTATACATCTAATACTTTGAGGCTTGGTTAGGAGTCTGAAAATCAGCACAATGTTATTAAAAAATAAGCAAAACAATAGATTGTTACAAAAACTCTCCCAGATGGGCTATATAAATAGATCATCTACAAAATATTTATGCAAAGAAAAATCTATTTCTAGAATCTGACACAGAAAACAAACAACAAAGCTCTCTCCTTACTAGCTGAGTGATTAAAAGTTCATTCAAATATTTTTTTTATAGCTGCATTAGATATAAAGTCATTAAAGGGCCATGATACCCAAATGTTGAATCACGTGAAAGTGATGCAGCATAGCTGTAAAAAGCTGACTAGAAAATATCACCTGAACATCTCTATGTAAAAAACTAAGATATTTTACCTCAAAGGTTCCTCTGTAGCCACATCCCATTGTAAAGGACTTCTAAGCAACAAATCAGTATGTCTGTCCCTGGACAGTGGAAGGAGTGAGCATTCGTGCACACTCATCTTATTTCCCTATTCAGTGTAAGGAAGTTTACAATGAAATCTCATGAGAGTTAAGTGAAATCTCATGAGATCACAGTAAAAGAGTTCATGACCTCAGCACTGCTGATGCCGATTGGCTGCTGTTCATTTCTTCTTCTTTTTTTTTTTTTTTCTTTTTTTTACCTGCAGCTGAAGTATAACTTTTTACACAGCACTTATTCTGGTGAGCTGAGGAAATTGTGAGGTAAAATATCTTCCTTTTTTACATAGAGATGCTCAGGTGATATTTTCCTGTCATCGTTTTACAGTTATACTGCATCAGTTTCAAGTGATTTAGCATATGAGTATTATGTCCCTTTAAGCAACAGAATTTCATATTATCTTTGTTCAAAACATGTTTTTTTTATTGCACAGTAAACACCTTAAGCTGTTTATACAAATTGTTTGATTATGCATGGTAAAATCAATTTGCAATATACTTTATTATATATTTTGCCCCTTTTCATGTAATTTAGCTCTGATATACTAATCAGATCTGCTAATTTTCAGAACAAAACCTAACCCTGCTACATATCTGTCCCGATTTAGCAGATACAAATTGCAAAACAATGCAGTTTATATTAATATAATGGCTGTGGTTAGCCTTGTTGTTTGCAGACTGAAGCCCAGATTGGCTCTGCCAAATAAGGCAACAGGTGGGTGGAGTTTTGCTATTGATGAAAAATTGCAGCAAATAAAAATGGTTAATTTGTTTTACAAATGTTAAGATTTATTTTTCTACAACAGCATAGAAATTTAATTACAAGTTGTTTAGTGTCTCTTTAAAGTGAAGGTCAATTTTGATGAATTAGTGCCCGGTTTTTAATAATCCTATTAAATACAAGGGCACTTTAATTAATTTCACTTGTTTTCTTCAAAAACTTACCTTTTAATTTTGGCAGCCGCTCCAGCACTCCCTCCGCCCGTCGTAAGCCATCTTCGCGGGTCCAAAATGACGAATCCCTCTTCCTCCAATCACGGCGTTGCATCAGGCCAAGATTCCCCCGAGGGGGGAGCCGTGATTGAAGGAAGCCGATTCGTCATTTCTGACGTCTGCAGAAGCTTCCGACGGCCGTGGGAATCGCTGGAGCAGCTGCCAGGATTAAAAGGTAAGTTTTTGAAGAAAAAGAGTGAAATGGCAATTTTGATGAATTAAAGTGCCCTTGTTTTTAATAGGATTATTAAAAACCGGGCACTAATTCATCAAAATTGACCATAACTTTAAGCATTTTGTGAGTTTTGCTAATCTAGTGCACTACAGACCTGCTCTGATTTATAAATTCCTTCTTAAAGGGATAGTCTAGTCAAAACTTCATGATTCCGATACAGCAGCAATTTAAGCAACTTTCTAATTTACGCCTATTGTCAATTTTTCTTTGTTCTTTTGGTATCTTTATTTGAAAAAGCAAGAAAGTAAGCTTAGAAGCCGGCCCATTTTTGGTTCAGCACCTGGGTAACGCTTGCTGATTGGTGTCTAAATGTAGCCACCAATCAGCAAGCACTACCCAGGTGCTGAACCAAAAATGGGCCGGCTCCTAAGATACCACAAGAACGAAGAAAAATTGATATTAGGAGTAAATTAGAAAGGTGCTTAAAATTGCTGCTCTATCTGAATCATGAAAGTTTAATTTTAACTAGACTGTTCCGTCTAGTCTTGTTTTACGTTACACGCTAGTAACTGTGTACCTATGTTTTTTTCTACATAAACACCTACAAGAGTTCTAACCCTGTGGCGCCTTGTTATAAAATTCCTAGTGTTGTGTTGTTACAGATGGGAAAGTGCGTCTGGCTACGCTAGAGCTTGCGTGCATTCTTTTAAAGCAGCTAGTGCTGTCTGAAAGTGGCTGCGTTATCAAAGACGTCCATCTCGCCTGTTTGGAGGTAAGTGCGAAAAAAAAAAAATTACGCTTTTTTGTCTTGTTGACTGTGCATTTACGCAGGTCCTGAACAACCCATGGTGGGGAGAAAGTGCTTCCTTAGGAAAAAAATAATAAATAAACAATACATCTTCTCCAGCAACAATACAGAACAGTTCACTTTTTTATTATTTTACAAATGAGTGATCTATGTCTTGAGCGTCCTTTTTTGTACTTTTGAAAGATTTATCTCTCTCCTTAAAGGGACAATGTACTTTAATGTGTTCCCAATTATTAGTTTTACCTGCTGTAGTGTATTAAAATGTTTACAATGAACTCCTTTATGTTTATTTTGTCATTTTAAATAACTGCTGTTGCCTGTTGAAACTACTACTAATGTAAATATAAATACTGCAGTATTCTTTCTAGAATAGCTATGTAAACAATGGCAACACCCCCCTAATGGGGAGGGAGAAAGAGGTACTAAAATGTTCATTTTTAATTTCCTTTTATAAAAATTGGCATTGCCCACACAGAAAGATAAAAGGGGGCTTTATGTATAAGGAGAAAGATTAGATAAAATGGTTTTCTCTCCCTGTAAGATCAGGCCATTTAAATGGGTTGTTTTTGTTTTAAAGAGCAAAATAATTTATTATATAAAAAAATAAATTTAAAGGAACAATTGCACATACATTTTATATTATGCAGCTTGTATAGCAAATCATTGTAAACACAATAAGGGGAAAACCATTTTTACAGTAGACTGTCCCTTTAAAAAAATATCTTCCCATATGGTGTATATATTTACACCTTTTAGCGTAGCTACAACTACACACAGTATTTTAGGTTAGGTCTGGTAGGAGAGCTAAAGAACTACATTAGTACAGAGCTGCCCAGACTACACCCAGTGACGCACATCTGGCCCTCAGGATGGTGTGTGGCTCTTGGTACCACTGAGCAGAAAACAGACATCATTAGTTAATGAAAAAGCCCTTCCACTCTTCTCATTAGGTGGTCATTGTTGTCAACTATTTGTTGCCATTTTTTTCCTCTGTAAAGCGGCATCTCAAAATGTATTTCTATTTGTGTTGTTGTTTGTTTATGAGAGACCCATAGGGTTGCAGAGTTGCCTTAAATTCTTTCTTTACTCAGAAGGTTTTGTGAGCAGATCATTCTAAGCTGTGAGCAAGCCACGAATATCTGAGTAGTCATTTTCAAAATGTTTACATTTCTCAGGTTATTGCGTCATTGCGGACAGTACTTTTTTTTACACTTGTCAGTTTGTCTTTATTTATAAAAGACCATTTAAGATATGGTGAGTCCACGGCTTGAGTAATTACTGTTTGGAATATCACTCCTGGCCAGCAGGAGGAGGCAAAAAGCACCACAGATAAACTGCTAAGTGTCACTCCCTTACCCACAACCACCAGTCATTCTCTTTGTGTTTGGTGCATAGAGGAGGGGAAGTTTAGGTGTCTGAAGAAAAATTTTGATTTCATCATCAAGCAAGTTTTGGGGTATAGCCGTATTACACGTCATTCCTTGTAGTCGGGTAGTGGTTGCGTTAAAGCAGTTAGGAACTTGTAAAGAGGTACTTTTTTATTGGGACATAGATAATCCTGTTGTATGGGTTTACACTGGGGCATGAAGCAGGCACTGTAGCATGTGTGAGACTAACATTTTAACTCTTTTAAAAAGAAAGGGTAAAATGTTTTTATTAGACTTTATTTTCTGACACATATTTACTTGATAAAACAATACAATTTTAAACTGAAATTAATGCTGAACTTTCTATTTCAGCAGTTTATTCATTTCCCCATTGCTTTAAAATAAAACGATGCAACATTTTAAACTGTCAGGTTTGAAAAAAATTATATTTCTTTCATGTAATTAACAAGAGTCCATGAGCTAGTGACGTATGGGATATACATTCCTACCAGGAGGGGCAAAGTTTCCCAAACCTTAAAATGCCTATAAATACACCCCTCACCACACCCACAAATCAGTTTTACAAACTTTGCCTCCAAGGGAGGTGGTGAAGTAAGTTTGTGCTAGATTCTACGTTGATATGCGCTCCGCAGCAAGTTGGAGCCCGGTTTTCCTCTCAGCGTGCAGTGAATGTCAGAGGGATGTGAGGAGAGTATTGCCTATTGAATGCAGTGATCTCCTTCTACGGGGTCTATTTCATAAGGTTCTCTGTTATCGGTCGTAGAGATTCATCTCTTACCTCCCTTTTCAGATCGACGATATACTCTTATATTTACCATTTCCTCTACTGATTCTCGTTTCAGTACTGGTTTGGCTTTCTACAAACATGTAGATGAGTGTCCTGGGGTAAGTAAGTCTTATTTTCTGTGACACTCTAAGCTATGGTTGGGCACTTTATTTATAAAGTTCTAAATATATGTATTCAAACATTTATTTGCCTTGACTCAGAATGTTCAACTTTCCTTATTTCCAGACAGTCAGTTTCATATTTGGGATTATGCTTTAAATTATCATATTTTGTCTTACCTCAAAAATTTGACTTTTTTCCCTGTGGGCTGTTAGGCTCGCGGGGGCTGAAAATGCTTCATTTTATTGCGTCATTTTTGGCGCGGATTTTTTTGGCGCAAAAATTCATTTCCGTTTCCGGCGTCATACGTGTCGCCGGAAGTTGCGTCATTTTTTGACGTTATTTTGCGCCAAAAATGTCGGCGTTCCGGATGTGGCGTCATTTTTGGCGCCAAAAGCATTTAGGCGCCAAATAATGTGGGCGTCTTATTTGGCGCCAAAAAATATGGGCGTCGCTTTTGTCTCCACATTATTTCAGTCTCATTTTCATTTGCTTCTGGTTGCTAGAAGCTTGATGTTTGGCATTTTTTTCCCATTCCTGAAACTGTCTTATAAGGAATTTGATTTATTTTGCTTTATATGTTGTTTTTTCTCTTACATATTGCAAGATGTCTCACGTTGCATCTGAGCCAGAAGATACTACAGGAAAACCACTGCCTGCTGGATCTACCAAAGCTAAGTGTATCTGCTGTAAACTTTTGGTAGCTATTTCTCCAGCTGTTGTTTGTATTAATTGTCATGACAAACTTGTTAAAGCAGATAATATTTCCTTTAGTGATGTACCATTGCCTGTTGCAGTTCCCTCAACATCTAAGGTGCAGAATGTTCCTGATAACATAAGAGATTTTGTTTCTGAATCCATAAAGAAGGCTTTGTCTGTTATTTCTCCTTCTAGTAAACGTAAAAAGTCTTTTAAATCTTCTCTCTCTACAGATGAATTTTTAAATGAACACCATCATTCTGATTCTTTGGACTCTTCTAGTTCAGAGGATTCTGTCTCAGAGATTGATGCTGATAAATCTTCATATTTATTTAAGATGGAATTTATTCGCTCTTTACTTAAAGAAGTACTAATTGCTTTAGAAATAGAGGATTCTAGTCCTCTTGATACTAATTCTATACGTTTGGATAAGGTTTTTAAAGCTCCTGCGGTTATTCCAGAAGTCTTTCCTGTTCCTAATGCTATTTCTGCAGTAATTGCTAAGGAATGGGATAAATTGGGTAATTCATTTACTCCTTCTAAACGTTTTAAGCAATTATATCCTGTTCCGCCTGACAGGTTAGAATTTTGGGACAAAATCCCTAAAGTTGATGGGGCTATTTCTACCCTTGCTAAACGTACTACCATTCCTACGTCAGATGGTACCTCGTTTAAGGATCCTTTAGATAGAAAAATTGAATCTTTTCTAAGAAAAGCTTATCTATGTTCAGGTAATCTTCTTAGACCTGCTATATCATTGGCTGATGTTGCTGCAGCTTCAACTTTTTGGTTGGAAACTCTAGCGCAACAAGTAACAAATCGTGATTCTCATGATATTATTATTCTTCTCCAGCATGCTAATAATTTCATCTGTGATGCCATTTTTGATATTATTAGAGTTGATGTTAGATTTATGTCTCTGGCTATCTTAGCCAGAAGAGCTTTATGGCTTAAGACTTGGAATGCTGATATGGCTTCTAAATCAACTCTACTTTCCATTTCTTTCCAGGGAAACAAATTATTTGGTTCTCAGTTGGATTCTATTATTTCAACTGTTACTGGTGGGAAAGGAACTTTTTTACCACAGGATTAAAAATCTAAAGGTAAAAACAGGGCTAACAATCGTTTTCGTTCCTTTCGTTTCAACAAAGAACAAAAGCCTGATCCTTCGTCCTCAGGAGCAGTTTCAGTTTGGAAACCATCTCCAGTCTGGAATAAATCCAAGCCTGCTAGAAAGGCAAAGCCTGCTTCTAAGTTCACATGAAGGTACGGCCCTCATTCCAGTTCAGCTGGTAGGGGGCAGGTTACGTTTTTTCAAAGAAATTTGGATCAAATCTGTTCACAATCTTTGGATTCAGAACATTGTTTCAGAAGGGTACAGAATTGGTTTCAAGATGAGACCTCCTGCAAAGAGATTTTTTCTTTCCCATGTCCCAGTAAATCCAGTGAAAGCTCAAGCATTTCTGAATTGTGTTTCAGATCTAGAGTTGGCTGGAGTAATTATGCCAGTTCCAGTTCCGGAACAGGGGATGGGGTTTTATTCAAATCTCTTCATTGTACCAAAGAAGGAGAATTCCTTCAGACCAGTTCTGGATCTAAAATTATTGAATCGTTATGTAAGGATACCAACGTTCAAGATGGTAACTGTAAGGACTATATTGCCTTTTGTTCAGCAAGGGAATTATATGTCCACAATAGATTTACAGGATGCATATCTGCATATTCCGATTCATCCAGATCATTATCAGTTCCTGAGATTCTCTTTTCTAGACAAGCATTACCAATTTGTGGCTCTACCGTTTGGCCTTGCTACAGCTCCAAGAATTTTCACAAAGATTCTCGGTGCCCTTCTGTCTGTAATCAGAGAACAGGGTATTGTGGTATTTCCTTATTTGGACGATATCTTGGTACTTGCTCCGTCTTTACATTTAGCAGAGTCTCATACGAATCGACTTGTGTTGTTTCTTCAAGATCATGGTTGGAGGATCAATTTACCAAAAAGTTCTTTGATTCCTCAAACAAGGGTAACCTTTCTGGGTTTCCAGATAGATTCAGTGTCCATGACTCTGTCTTTAACAGACAAGAGACGTCTAAAATTGATTACAGCTTGTCGAAACCTTCAGTCACAATCATTCCCTTCGGTAGCCTTATGCATGGAAATTCTAGGTCTTATGACTGCTGCATCGGACGCGATCCCCTTTGCTCGTTTTCACATGCGACCTCTTCAGCTCTGTATGCTGAACCAATGGTGCAGGGATTACACGAAGATATCTCAATTAATATCTTTAAAACCGATTGTTCGACACTCTCTAACGTGGTGGACAAATCACCATCGTTTAATTCAGGGGGCTTCTTTTGTTCTTCCGACCTGGACTGTAATTTCAACAGATGCAAGTCTCACAGGTTGGGGAGCTGTGTGGGGATCTCTGACGGCACAAGGAGTTTGGGAATCTCAGGAGGTGAGATTACCAATCAATATTTTGGAACTCCGTGCAATTTTCAGAGCTCTTCAGTTTTGGCCTCTTCTGAAGAGAGAATCGTTCATTTGTTTTCAGACAGACAATGTCACAACTGTGGCATACATCAATCATCAAGGAGGGACTCACAGTCCTCTGGCTATGAAAGAAGTATCTCGAATTTTGGTTTGGGCGGAATCCAGCTCCTGTCTAATCTCTGCGGTTCATATCCCAGGTATAGACAATTGGGAAGCGGATTATCTCAGTCGCCAAACGTTGCATCCGGGCGAATGGTCTCTTCACCCAGAGGTATTTCTTCAGATTGTTCAATTGTGGGGGCTCCCAGAGATAGATCTGATGGCCTCTCATCTAAACAAGAAACTTCCCAGGTATCTGTCCAGATCCCGGGATCCTCAGGCGGAGGCAGTGGATGCATTATCACTTCCTTGGAAGTATCATCCTGCCTATATCTTTCCGCCTCTAGTTCTTCTTCCAAGAGTAATCTCCAAGATTCTGAGGGAATGCTCGTTTGTTCTGCTAATAGCTCCGGCATGGCCTCACAGGTTTTGGTATGCGGATCTTGTCCGGATGGCATCTTGCCAGCCATGGACTCTTCCGTTAAGACCAGACCTTCTGTCACAAGGTCCTTTTTTCCATCCGGATCTGAAATCCTTAAATTTAAAGGTATGGAGATTGAACGCTTGATTCTTGGTCATAGAGGTTTCTCTGACTCCGTGATTAATACTATGTTACAGGCTCGTAAATCTGTATCTCGAGAGATATATTATAGAGTCTGGAAGACTTATATTTCATGGTGTCTTTCTCATCATTTTTCTTGGCATTCTTTTAGAATACCGAGAATTTTACAATTTCTTCAGGATGGTTTGGATAAGGGTTTGTCCGCAAGTTCTTTGAAAGGACAAATCTCTGCTCTTTCTGTTCTTTTTCACAGAAAGATTGCTATTCTTCCTGATATTCATTGTTTTGTACAAGCTTTGGTACGTATAAAACCTGTCATTAAGTCAATTTCTCCTCCTTGGAGTTTGAATTTGGTTCTGGGAGCTCTTCAAGCTCCTCCGTTTGAACCTATGCATTCATTGGACATTAAATTACTTTCTTGGAAAGTTTTGTTCCTTTTGGCCATCTCTTCTGCTAGAAGAGTTTCTGAATTATCTGCTCTTTCGTGTGAGTCTCCTTTTCTGATTTTTCATCAGGATAAGGCGGTGTTGCGAACTTCTTTTGAATTTTTACCTAAAGTTGTGAATTCCAACAACATTAGTAGAGAAATTGTGGTTCCTTCATTATGTCCTAATCCTAAGAATTCTAAGGAGAAATCATTGCATTCTTTGGATGTTGTTAGAGCTTTGAAATATTATGTTGAAGCTACGAAATCTTTCCGTAAGACTTCTAGTCTATTTGTTATCTTTTCCGGTTCTAGGAAAGGCCAGAAAGCTTCTGCTATTTCTTTGGCATCTTGGTTGAAATCTTTAATTCATCTTGCCTATGTTGAGTCGGGTAAAACTCCGCCTCAAAGAATTACAGCTCATTCTACTAGGTCAGTATCTACTTCCTGGGCGTTTAGGAATGAAGCTTCGGTTGACCAGATCTGCAAAGCAGCAACTTGGTCTTCTTTGCATACTTTTACTAAATTCTACCATTTTGATGTATTTTCTTCTTCTGAAGCAGTTTTTGGTAGAAAAGTTCTTCAGGCAGCGGTTTCAGTTTGAATCTTCTGCTTATGTTTTTTGTTAAACTTTATTTTGGGTGTGGATTATTTTCAGCAGGAATTGGCTGTCTTTATTTTATCCCTCCCTCTCTAGTGACTCTTGTGTGGAAAGATCCACATCTTGGGTAGTCATTATCCCATACGTCACTAGCTCATGGACTCTTGTTAATTACATGAAAGAAAACATAATTTATGTAAGAACTTACCTGATAAATTCATTTCTTTCATATTAACAAGAGTCCATGAGGCCCACCCTTTTTTGTGGTGGTTATGATTTTTTTGTATAAAGCACAATTATTCCAATTCCTTATTTTATATGCTTCGCACTTTTTCTTATCACCCCACTTCTTGGCTATTCGTTAAACTGATTTGTGGGTGTGGTGAGGGGTGTATTTATAGGCATTTTAAGGTTTGGGAAACTTTGCCCCTCCTGGTAGGAATGTATATCCCATACGTCACTAGCTCATGGACTCTTGTTAATATGAAAGAAATGAATTTATCAGGTAAGTTCTTACATAAATTATGTTTTCTGTTACCCAGTGTACCAGGAAGTGCTGCATCTCTGTGTCGAAGTAGTAATTTGAGCTCGGCAGTTGTGGTCACATGACCGGCTTTACTTCACAACGTTTCTGAGGAACAAGTTGTTTGATCGATCCTAATTTGGGATGAAAAGTGTATTTCTTTCATGTAATTAGCAAGAGTCCATGAGCTAGTGACGTATGGGATATACATTCCTACCAGGAGGGGCAAAGTTTCCCAAACCTTAAAATGCCTATAAATACACCCCTCACCACACCCACAAATCAGTTTTACAAACTTTGCCTCCTATGGAGGTGGTGAAGTAAGTTTGTGCTAGATTCTACGTTGATATGCGCTCCGCAGCAGGTTGGAGCCCGGTTTTCCTCTCAGCGTGCAGTGAATGTCAGAGGGATGTGAGGAGAGTATTGCCTATTTGAATGCAATGATCTCCTTCTACGGGGTCTATTTCATAGGTTCTCTGTTATCGGTCGTAGAGATTCATCTCTTACCTCCCTTTTCAGATCGACGATATACTCTTATATATATATACCATTACCTTTGCTGATTTTCGTTTCAGTACTGGTTTGGCTTTCTACAAACATGTAGATGAGTGTCCTGGGGTAAGTAAGTCTTATTTTCTGTGACACTCTAAGCTATGGTTGGGCACTTTTTTATAAAGTTCTAAATATATGTATTCAAACATTTATTTGCCTTGACTCAGGATGTTCAACATTCCTTATTTTCAGACAGTCAGTTTCATATTTGGGATAATGCATTTGAATCAATCATTTTTTCTTACCTTAAAAAATTTGACTTTTTCCCTGTGGGCTGTTAGGCTCGCGGGGGCTGAAAATGCTTCATTTTATTGCGTCATTCTTGGCGCTGACTTTTTTGGCGCAAAATTTTTTTCTGTTTCCGGCGTCATACGTGTCGCCGGAAGTTGCATCATTTTTTGACGTTCTTTTGCGTCAAAAGTGTCGGCGTTCCGGATGTGGCGTCATTTTTGGCGCCAAAAGCATTTAGGCGCCAAATAATGTGGGCGTCTTATTTGGCGCTAAAAAAATATGGGCGTCACTTTTGTCTCCACATTATTTAAGTCTCATTATTTATTGCTTCTGGTTGCTAGAAGCTTGTTCACTGGCATTTTTTTCCCATTCCTGAAACTGTCATTTAAGGAATTTGATCAATTTTGCTTTATAAGTTGTTTTTTCTATTACATATCGCAAGATGTTCCACGTTGCAACTGAGTCAGAAGATACTTCAGGAAAATCACTGCCCGGTGCTGGAGCTACCAAAGCTAAGTGTATCACTTTTGGTATCTGTTCCTTCAGCTGTTGTTTGTATTAAATGTTATGACAAACTTGTTAATGCAGATAAAATTTCCTTTAGTACTGTTACATTACCTGTTGCTGTTCCGTCAACATCTAATACTCAGAGTGTTCCTGATAACATAAGAGATTTTGTTTCTAAATCCATTAAGAAGGCTATGTCTGTTATTTCTCCTTCTAGTATACATAAAAGTCTTTTAAAACTTCTCTTTTTTCAGATGAATTTTTAAATGAACATCATCATTCTGATACTGATAATGGTTCTTCTGGTTCAGAGGTTTCTGTCTCAGAGGTTGATGCTGATAAATCTTTGTATTTGTTCAAGATGGAATTTATTCGTTCTTTATTTAAAGAAGTATTAATTGCATTAGAAATAGAGGATTCTGGTCCTCTTGATACTAAAACTAAACGTTTAAATAAGGTTTTTAAATCTCCTGTAGTTATTCCAGAAGTGTTTCCTGTCCCTGATGCTATTTCTGAAGTAATTTCCAGGGAATGGAATAATTTGGGTAATTCATTTACTCCTTTTAAAACGTTTTAAGCAATTATATCCTGTGCCATCTGACAGATTAAAGTTTGGGACAAAATCCCTAAGGTTTATGGGGCTGTCTCTACTCCTGCTATATTTTTAGCGGATGTTGCTGCAGCTTCAACTTTTTGGTTAGAAGCTTTAGCGCAACAAGTAACAGATCATAATTCTCATAGCATTATTATTCTATAATATGCTAATTATTTTATTTGTGATGCCATCTTTGATATCATTAGAATTGATGTCAGGTATATGTCTCTAACTATTTTAGCTTGAAGAGCTTTATGGCTTAAAACTTGGAATGCTGATATGTCTTCTAAGTCAACTTTGCTATCCTTTTCTTTCCAGGGTAATAAATTATTTGGTTCTCAGTTGGATTCTTTTATCTCAACTGTTACTGGAAGGAAGGGAACTTTTTTACCACAGGATAAAAAATCTGAGGTAAATTTAGGTCTAATAATTGTTTTCGTTCCTTTCATCACAACAAGGAACAAAAGCCTGATCCTTCATCCTCAGGAGCGGTATCAGTTTGGAAACCTTCACTTTGGAATAAATCCAAGCCTATAGAAACTCAAAGCCAGCTCCTAAGTCCCCATGAAGGTGCGGCCCTCATTCCAGCTCAGCTGGTATGGGGCAGTTTACGTTCTTTTCAAAGAAATTTGGATCAATTCCGTTCACAATCTCTGGTTTCAGAACATTGTTTCAGAAGGGTACAGAATTGGCTTCAAGTTAAGGCCTCCTGCAAAGAGATTTTTTTCCTTCCCGTGTCCCAGTAAACCCAGCAGAGGCTCAAGCATTTCTGAAATGTGTTTCAGATCTAGAGTTGGCTGGAGTAATTATGCCAGTTCCAGTTCTGGAACAGGGGCTGGGGTTTTATTCTATCTCTTCATTGTACCAAAGAAGGTCAATTCCTTCAGACCAGTTCCGGATCTATCAATATTGAATCGTTATGTAAGGATACCAACATTCAAGATGGTAGCTGTAAGGACTATCCTGCCTTTTGTTCAGCAAGGGCATTATATGTCTACAATGGATTTTCAGGATGCATATCTGCATATTCCGATTCATCCAGATCACTTTTAGTTTCTGAGATTCTCTTTTTTAGACAAGCATTACCAGTTTTGTGGCTCTACCGTTTGGCTTAGCATCAGCTCCAAGAATTTTTACAAAGGTTCTCGGTGCCCTTCTGTCTGTATTCAGAGAACAGGGTATTGGTATTTCCTTATTTGGACGATATCTTGGTACTTGCTCAGTCTTCACATTTAACAGAATCTCATACGAATCGACTTGTGTTGTTTCTTCAAGATCATGGTTGGAGGATCAATTTACTAAAAAGTTCATTGATTCCTCAGACAAGGGTAACCTTTTTAGGTTTTCAGGTAGATTCAGTGTCTATGACTCTGTCTTTGTCAGACAAGAGAAGTCTAATATTGATATTAGCTTGTCAAAACCTTCAGTCACAATCATTCCCTTTGGTAGCCTTATGCATGGAAATTTTAGGTCTTATGACTGCTGCATCGGACGCGATCTCCTTTGCTCATTTTCACATGCGACCTCTGTATGCTGAACCAATGGTGCAGGGATTACACAAAGATATCTCAATTAATATCTTTAAAACCGATTGTACGACACTCTCTGACGTGGTGGACAGATCACCATCGTTTAGTTCAGGGGGCTTCTTTTGTTCTTCCGACCTGGACTGTAATTTCAACAGATGCAAGTCTTACAGGTTGGGGAGCTGTGTGGGGGTCTCTGACAGCACAAGGGGTTTGGGAATCTCAGGAGGTGAGATTACCGATCAATATTTTGGAACTCCGTGCAATTTTCAGAGCTCTTCAGTCTTGGCCTCTTCTGAAGAGAGAATCGTTCATTTGTTTTCAGACAGACAATGTCACAACTGTGGCATACATCAATCATTAAGGAGGGACTCACAGTCCTCTGGCTATGAAAGAAGTATCTCGAATTCTGGTTTGGGCGGAATCCAGCTCCTGTCTAATCTCTGCGGTTCATATTCCAGGAATAGACAATTGGGAAGCGGATTATCTCAGTCGCCAAACGTTGCATCCGGGCGAATGGTCTCTTCACCCAGGGGTATTTCTTCAGATTGTTCAAATGTGGGAGCTTCCAGAAATAGATCTGATGGCGTCTCATCTAAACAAGAAACTTCCCAGGTATCTGTCCAGATCCCGGGATCCTCAGGCGGAAGCAGTGGATGCATTATCACTTCCTTGGAAGTATCATCCTGCCTATATCTTTCCACCTCTAGTTCTTCTTCCAAGAGTAATCTCCAAGATTCTGAAGGAATGCTCGTTTGTTCTGCTGGTAGCTCCAGCATGGCCTCATAGGTTTTGGTGTGCGGATCTTGTCCGGATGGCCTCTTGCCATCCGTGGACTCTTCCGCTAAGACCAGACTTTCTGTCGCAAGGTCCTTTTTTCCATCAGGATCTCAAATCCTTAAATTTAAAGGTATGGAGATTGAACGCTTGATTCTTAGTCAAAGAGGTTTCTCTGACTCTGTGATTAATACTATGTTACAGGCTCGTAAATCTGTATCTAGAGAGGTATATTATAGAGTCTGGAAGACTTTTATTTCTTCGTGTCTTTCTCATCATTTTTCTTGGCATTCTTTTAGAATTCCGAGAATTTTACAATTTCTTCAGGATGGTTTAGATAAAGGTTTATCCGCAAGTTCTTTGAAAGGACAAATCTCTGCTCTTTCTGTTCTTTTTCACAGAAAGATTGCTAATCTTCCTGATATTCATTGTTTTGTACAAGCTTTGGTTCGTATAAAACCTGTCATTAAGTCAATTTCTCCTCCTTGGAGTTTGAATTTGGTTCTGGGGGCTCTTCAAGCTCCTCTTTTTGAACCCATGCATTCATTGGACATTAAATTACTTTCTTGGAAAGTTTTGTTCCTTTTGGCGATCTCTTCTGCCAGAAGAGTCTCTGAATTATCTGCTCTTTCTTGCGAATCTCCTTTTCTGATTTTTCATCAGGATATGGCGGTGTTGCAAACTTCTTTTGAATTTTTACCTAAGGTTGTGAATTCCAACAACATTAGTAGAGAAATTGTGGTTCCCTCATTATGTCCTAATCCTAAGAATTCTAAGGAGAAATCGTTGCATTCTTTGGATGTTGTTAGAGCTTTGAAATATTATGTTGAAGCTACTAAGTCTTTCCGAAAGACTTCTAGTCTATTTGTTATCTTTTCCGGTTCTAGAAAAGGCCAGAAAAATTCTGCCATTTCTTTGGCATCTTGGTTGAAATCTTTAATTCATCATGCCTATGTCGAGTCGGGTAAAACTCCGCCTCAAAGGATTACAGCTCATTCTACTAGGTCAGTTTCTACTTCCTGGGCGTTTAGGAATGAAGCTTCGGTTGATCAGATTTGCAAAGCAGCAACTTGGTCCTCTTTGCATACTTTTACTAAATTCTACCATTTTGATGTATTTTCTTCTTCTGAAGCAGTTTTTGGTAGAAAAGTACTTCAGGCAGCTGTTTCAGTTTGAATCTTCTGCTTATGTTTTCATTTAAACTTTATTTTGGGTGTGGATTATTTTCAGCAGGAATTGGCTGTCTTTATTTTATCCCTCCCTCTCTAGTGACTCTTGCGTGGAAAGATCCACATCTTGGGTAGTCATTATCCCATACGTCACTAGCTCATGGACTCTTGCTAATTACATGAAAGAAAACATAATTTATGTAAGAACTTACCTGATAAATTCATTTCTTTCATATTAGCAAGAGTCCATGAGGCCCACCCTTTTTGTGGTGGTTATGATTTTTTTGTATAAAGCACAATTATTCCAATTCCTTATTTTATATGCTTTCGCACTTTTTTCTTATCACCCCACTTCTTGGCTATTCGTTAAACTGATTTGTGGGTGTGGTGAGGGGTGTATTTATAGGCATTTTAAGGTTTGGGAAACTTTGCCCCTCCTGGTAGGAATGTATATCCCATACGTCACTAGCTCATGGACTCTTGCTAATATGAAAGAAATGAATTTATCAGGTAAGTTCTTACATAAATTATGTTTTTTTCCTTGGCTTATTTTAATTGAATATTAAAAGCTTTAAACTTATCTGTACCAGTTTATTTACTGTTTTGCAAGATGTCTGATATGGAACAAGAGCCTGCTCTCATGAATTCATGCTTTTTATGTTTAGATGCACTGTATGCATAAATTGCAGCTCCTATGCAATTTTGTTCTTCATGTGTCAAGAAAACCTTGCAAAATAAAGGTAACATGTTTGAGCCTAATGTCTCTCAGGATGCTGTTAAAATAATACCTCAGCTTTCTCCTGCTACGCCTCAATGGCGTCGCATGCAATGCCCTGCGGTTCCTCTATCACTCCTAGTGGAGTTTATTTGAAAGCAGAAATTGCTGCTCATGTTTCTTCAGTGGTATCTGTGGCATTAGCTGCCATTCCCAGACTACAGGGAAAACCCAAGAGGAAAACTAGAAATTCAGAAAGTAAGGTGGCTGTCCTCAGTTCTGCTTCCCAAGTTGCCCTTTCTCATAAGTCTGATGAGGAAGATACGGGACTTTCTGATGGGGAAATCTCAGATTCGAACAGTATAATTCCTTCTTCTGAGAATGAGGTGGTATCCTTCAGATTTAAGCTTGAACACCTTTGTGTATTGTTAAAGGAGGTTTTAGCTACTTTAGATGACTCCGATGCCCCTGTTGTTGTCACTCCTAAGAAATCTAGTAAACGTAATAGTTTTTTTGATGAACCTTCCACTTCAGAGGTTTTTCCTGTGCCAGACCGTGCAAGGGAGATTATCTCACAGGAATGGGAGAAACCAGGGGTGTCTTTTTTTTCCCCGTCTCCCATTTTTAAGAAAATGTTTCCTGTCAAGGACTCCATTAAAGACCCTTGGTATACTGTACCTAAAGTTGAAGGGGCCATTTCCACTCTGGCTAAGATAACCACTATTCCTATTGCTGCTCTTTTAAGGATCCGATGGACAAGAAGCTGGATGCTTATTTAACAAAAAATTATGTTCATCAAGGTCTCCAATTGCAACCCGTGGTGTGTATTGTCACCGTGACTAGTGTGGCATCTTATTGGTTTGACGCCTTATCCGATTCTCTTCAAGTAGAGACTTCCTTGGATGAAATTCAAGATAGGATTAAAGCTCTTAAATTGGCCAATTCCTTTATTGCAGATGCCATTTTACGCCTACAGGGCATTATGGTTGAAATCCTAGTCTGCGTATGTTTCCTCTAAAGTCAAGCTTCTGGCGATTCCTTACAAGGGCAAAACCTTGTTTGGACCCGGTTTGGCAGAAATTATCTCTGATATTATGGTTTGAAAAGTCTTATGGGTCTTATGGGTCTTTTCTACCTCAAGATAAGAAGAATAGGCCTAAAGGACGTCAGAGTAATTTTCGTTTCTTCAGAGGAAAGCCTTCCCCTTCTTCTTCGAAGCAGGAACATTCCAAGTCTTCTTGGAAACCCAATCAGTCTTGGAATAAGGGGAAACAATCAAAGAAACCCGCAGCTGATTCCAAATCAGCATGAAGGGTTTGCCCCCGATCCGGGATCAGATCAGGTGGGGGCATACTTTTTCAGTTATCTCAAACCTGGATACGAGATGTCCCAGATCCCTGGAGTGTGGACATAGTATCCCAGGGTTACAAATTGGAATTCAAGACTTTTCCTCCCAAAGGGAGATTCCATCTCTTAAGATTATCTGCAGACCAGATAAAGAGAGACGCGTTCTTGAAATGTATACAACATATTTCCTCCTTGTGAGTGATAGTTTCAGTTTCAGTGCATGAACAGGGTCTCTACTCCAACCTATTTGTGATTCCCAAAAAAAGAGGGAACTTTCCATCCCATTCTAGACTTGAAGTGTCTAAACAAGTTTCTCAAAGTTCTATCCTTCAAGATGGAGACTATATGCTCCATTCTTCCTTTAGTACAAGAGGGTCAGTTCATGACAACCATAGACCTAAAGGATGCATATCTTCAAGTTCCTATTCACAGGGACATCACAGATTCCTGAGATTTGCCTTTCTGGACAAACATTTCCAGTTTGTGGCCCTTCCATTTTGTCTAGCCATGGCTCCAAGAATTTTTTTCAAATCATTTTTTGGCAGTGATCCGTTCTCGTGAAATTGCTGTGGCACCCTACCTGGATGACATATTGGTTCAGGCGCCATCTTTTCATCAAGCAAAATCACACACAGAGATATTGTTGTCTTTTCTTCGTTCCCTTGGATGGAATGTGAATCTGGAAAAAAGCTCCCTTTCCTCTGCTACAAGAGTAGCGTTCTTAGAGACAGAGGTCTGGAAAAACAAAATTTCCTCTTGTCTCTCTCTTCAGGCTACTGCTCATCCTTCAGTGGCTCAATGTATGGAGGTAATCGGTCTGATGGTGGCTTCCATGGAAAGCATTCCATTTGCTTGATTCCATTTAAGAGCTCTCCAGTTGTGTATGCTCAGACAGTGGAATGGTGACTATGCGGATCTATCTCAGAGAATAGAGTTTGATCAGCCGTCAAGGGACTCTCTCCCGTGGTGGATTTCTCAGGAACTTCTCTTTCAGGGCACATGCTTTCGGCGACCTTCCTGGATGATTGTGACCACGGACGCCAGGCTGCTGGGCTGGAGAGCAGTCTGGAACTCGTTAAAAGCTCAGGGCCTTTGGACTCGGCAAGTCTGCTCTTCCCATCAACATCTTGGAGTTGAGAGTGATTTACAATGCTCTATTAGCTTGGCCTCAGTTGTCCTCAGCCCAGTTTATCAGGTTGCAGTCAGACAACATAACCTCTGTGGCTTACATCAATCACCAGGGAGGAACTCAGAGTTCCTTAGCCAAGAAGGAGGTTACTCGGATTCTTCAGTGGGACAGACTTTTCATCCCGGGGAGTGGTAACTCCATCTGGAGGTGTTTTCAAGGTTAGCTCTCAAATTGGGGGTGCCAGAGTTATATTTGATGGAGGCCCGTCAGAACGCCAAGCTTCCAGGGTACGGTTCAAGATCAAGAGATTTGCAGGCAGTTCTGATAAATACTCTGGCAGTTCTTTGGGTTTTCAGGTTGGCATACCTGTTTCCTCAGTTTGCTCTCCTTGCACGAGTCATTGCTCGTATCAAACAAGAGACGGCGTTAGTGATTCTAATATCCCCTGCGTGGCCTCGCAGGATCTGGTTTGCAGACCTATTGGAGATGTTATCTCTCCCACCTTGGAGACTATCTCTGAGAAAGGACCTCCTGGTTCAGGGTCCCTTCCTTCATCCAAATCTCATTTCTCTGAAGCTGACTGCTTGGAGATTGAACGCTTAATTCTGTCTAAGCATGGTTTTTCTGAGTCGGTCATCGAGACCATGATTCAGGTTTGCAAGCCTGTTACTAGAAAGATTTACTATAAGATATCGATTATATACCTTTATTGTTGTGAATCCCATGGCTACTCTTGGAGTAGAATTAGAATTCCTAGAATTTTATCTTTTCTTCAGGAAGGCCTGGAGAAGGGATTGTCAGTAAGTACCCTGAACGGTTAGATTTCTGCTTTATCTGTTTTACTAAATAAACGTTTGGCGGATGTTCCAGATGTGCAATCTTTTTGTCAGGCTTTGGTCAAAATCAGGCCTGTCTTTGTCTGTTGCTCCTCCTTGTAGCCTTAACCTTGTTCTTAAAGTTTTACAGCTGGCTCCGTTTGAGCCGTTGCATTCCATAGACATTAAGTTGTTATCTTGGAAGGTTATGTTTCTTGTTGCTATCTCTTCTGCTCGAGGATTCTCGGAAACTCTCAGCTTTGCAGTGTGATTCCCCCTTTCTTATTTTTCATGCAGATAAGGCGGTTCTTCGTACTAAGTTAGGTTTCCTTCCTAAGGTTGTTGCTAATAGAAATATCAATCAGGAAATTGTTGTTCCCTCTCTGTGTCCTAATTCTTCTTCTTCCAACGAACGTTTGTTACACAATTTGGATGTTGTACGTGCTCTTAAATTCTACTTACAGGCGACTAAGGATTTTCGCCAGTCCTCTGCCCTCTTTGTCTGTTTCTCTGGAAAATGTAAAGATCAGAAAGCTACTGCTACTACTCTTTCTTTTTGGTTATGAAGTATAATTCGTTTGACTTATGAGACTGCTGGACTGCAGCCTCCTGAGAGAATTATGGCTCATTCCACAAAAGCTGTTTCCTCTTCTTGGGCTTTCAAAAATGAACCTTCTGTGGAACAAATTTGCAAGGCTGCAATTTGGTCTTCTCTGCATACTTTTTCCAAATTTTCCAAATTTGATACTTTTGCGTCTGCTGAGGCTTCTTTTGGGAGAAAAGTTCTTCAAGCGGTGGTGCCTTCTGTTTAGGACTGCCTGTCTTGTCCTTCCCTATTTATCCGTGTCCTCTAGCTTGGGTTTTGGTTTCCAACAGTAATTACTCAAGCCGTGGACTCACCATATCTTACCTGATAAATTTATTTATTTTCGGATACGGTGAGTCCACAGCCCCACCCTTTATTTTAAGACAGTTGTTCTTTTGACTATAAACTCAGGCACCTCTACACCTTGTGTTACTCCTTTTTCTCCATTTCCCTTCGGTCGAATGACTGGGGGTTGTGGGTAACAGTTTAACTGTGGTGCTCTTTGCCTCCTCCTGCTGACCAGGAGTGATATTCCCAACAGTAATTACTCAAGCCGTGGACTCACCATATCTGGAAAGAAATATTTATCAGGTAAGCATAAATTTTGTTTTTTCATAATCTAAAAATATATATTAATAAAAAAAAAAAATCTATGTAATAACACTCTGAATTTCAATTAAGCAGTAGCTTTTTTCTTACAAATATCAAAATGTCTTACATTTCCCTCTCCCCTCTATCATGTGATAGCTATCAGCCAATTACAGACTCATTTACATATGCACATGCTCAGTAGTAGCTGGTGCCTCAGAAAGTGTGCGTATTAAAAGACTGTGCACGATTTGATAATGGAAGTAAATTGTAAAGGTTATAAAGCTGCACACTCCATCTGAATCATGAAAGTATCATTTTGTCAGTTGTGTTCCTTGCCTGTTAATATTACAGGTGACTTTTTACATAGAAATGTTACTTTTTAACGTATTCTTGGATAGTTTCACAGGCCGCACCATGAGCACAGTGTAATGGGCAGCTCATTTATCTTTGTGCAGCTGCCAGTGTGAGCTGCCTGTTCGGTTTCTCTAAGCAAACTTGCCCTGTTTACCAAGGCCGGGCACACAATGCTACAGAGGTACACTTCTCAGTGGCCGTCCCCTGCTGAAAAATAACAAAAAACTAAAACACTGTGGATTTTGGTGGCGGCTTTGGAAGTCTTCCAGGATCACTGTTAAAAACTTAAACTTCTTTAGTGCTTATGATTTAAACGAGCCATAAATAGATAAATAGAAATAGACTAATAAAATAAAGAGTAACAAATTTTTTGCTGCTCCTTTAAAGGGACAGTCTACTCCAGAATTTGTATTGTTTAAAAAGATAGATAATCCCTTTATTACCCATTCCCAAATTTTGCATAACCAACATTGTTATATTAATACATTTTTACCTCTGTAATTACATTGTATCTAAGCCTCGGCAGACTGCCCCCTTATTTCAGTTCTTCTTTTCTTTCATGTAATTGGCAAGAGTCCATGAGCTAGTGACGTATGGGATATACAATCCTACCAGGAGGGGCAAAGTTTCCCAAACCTCAAAATGCCTATAAATACACCCCTCACCACACCCACAATTCAAGTTCACAAACTTTGCCTCCTATGGAGGTGGTGAAGTAAGTTTGTGGTAAGATTTCTACGTTGACATGCGCTTCTCAGCATTTTGAAGCCCGATTCCTCTCAGTGTACAGCGAATGTCAGAGGGACGTGAAGAGAGTATCACCTATTGAATGCAATGATTTTCCTAACGGGGGTCTTTTTCATAGGTTCTCTGTTATCGGTCGTAGAGATTCATCTCCTACCTCCCTTTTCAGATCGACGATATACTCTCATATACCATTACCTCTACAGATAACTGTTTCAGTACTGGTTTGGCTATCTGCTATATGTGGATGGGTGTCTTTTGGTAAGTATGTTTTTATTTCTTAAGACACCTCAGCTATGGTTTGGCACTTTATGCATTTATATAAAGTTCTAAATATATGTATTGTACTTATATTTGCCATGAGTCAGGTTCATGTATTTCCTTTTGCAGATTGTCAGTTTCATATTTGGGGAAAGTTAATATTAAGAAATATTTTTCTTACCTGGGGTTTAGTCTTTTTTTCAATTGACTACTTTGTTTCAAATTGCGGGCTGACTTAGGCTCACGGGTGCGCCAAATGCTACACTTTATTGCATCATTCTTGGCGCGAGAATTTTTTGGCGCGAAAGGCACTTCAGTTGATGCAAGTTCGTCATTTCCGGCGTCGTAATTGACGCAGAGGTTTCACACAGGGTTGCGTCGTTAGTGACGCGAGTGTGTCATTTCCGGATATTGTTGGCGCAAAACTTTTTTTCAGTTACGCCAATCTTTTTTCATTATTTTTTGCCTCTTGCCTTTTTCTATGTCAGAGGGCTATGCTATTTGCATTTTTTCCCATTCCTGAAACTGTCATATAAGGAAATTGATAATTTTGCTTTATATGTTGTTTTTTCTTTTACATTTTGCAAGATGTCTCAATCTGATCCTGCCTCAGAAGTATCTGTTGGAACTTTGCTGCCTGACATTGGTTCTACCAAAGCTAAGTGCATTTGTTGTAAAATTGTGAAGATTATATCTCCTAATGTCATTTGTATTAGTTGTCAAGATAAACTTTTACATGCAGATAGTGCGTCCATCTGTAATAGTACATTGCCGGTTGCAGTTCCTTCAACTTCTAATGTACATGTTATACCTATGAATTTTAAAGAATTTGTTACTGATTCTATTCAGACGGCTTTGTCTGCATTTCCACCTTCTAATAAGCGTAAGAGGTCTTTTAAAACTTCTCATAAAGTTGATGAAATTTCAAATGACCGACAACATAATGAATTATCCACCTCTGATGAGGATCTATTTAATTCAGAAGATCCTTCCTCGGATATTGACACTGACAAATCTACTTATTTATTTAAAATGGAGTATATGCGTTCTTTGTTAAAAGAAGTGTTAATTACTTTGGATATTGAGGAAGCTAGTCCTCTTGATATTAAAACCAGTAAACGTTTAAATTCTGTTTTTAAACCTCCTGTGGTTACTCCAGAGCTTTTTCCTATTCCTGATGCTATTTCTGATATGATTTCTAAGGAATGGAATAAGCCGGGTACTCCTTGTAATCCTTCTGCAAAGTTTAAAAAATTGTATCCTTTACCAGCAATTTCAATAGTTTTGGGAAAAGATCCCCAAAGTTGATGGGGCTCTTTCTACTCTTGCTAAATGAACCACTATTCCTATGGAAGATAGTACTTCCTTTAAGGATCCTTTAGATAGGAAGCTTGAATCTTATCTAAGGAAAGCCTATTTATATTCAGGTCATCTTCTTAGGCCTGCAATTTCTTTGGCTGATGTTGCAGCTGCTTCAACTTTTTGGTTGGAGAATTTAGCGCAACAAGAATTGGATTCTGACTTTTATAGCATTGTTCGTTTACTGCAACATGCTAATCAATTTATTTGTGATGCTATTTTTGATATTATCAAAATTGATGTTAGATCCATGTCTTTAGCTATTTTAGCTAGAAGAGCTTTGTGGCTTAAATTTTGGAATGCTGATATGACATCTAAGTCTAGATTACTATCTCTTTCTTTCCAAGGTAATAATTTAATAATTTATTTTGTTCTCAGTTGGATTCTATTATTTCAACTGTTACTGGGGGGGAGGGAGTGTTTTTGCCTCAGGATAAAAAACCTAAGGGTAAATCTAAGGCTTCGTTCCTTTCGTCAAAATAAGGAAAAAAAACTAATCCTTCCCCCAAGGAATCTGTTTCCAATTGGAAACCTTCCTCAAATTGGAATAAATCCAAGCCTTTTAAGAAACCAAAGTCAACACCTAAGTCCGCATGAAGGTGCGGCCCTCATTCCAGCTCAGCTTGTAGGGGGCAGATTAAGGTTTTTCAATGATGTTTGGGCAAATTCTGTCCAAAATCAATGGATTCAGAGCATTGTCTCTCAGGGCTACCAAATAGGATTCAGAGTAAGACCTCCTGTGAGAAGATTTTTTCTCTCACGCATCCCAGTGAATCCAGTAAAAGCCCAGACTTTCCTGAAGTGTGTTTAAGACCTGGAGGTTTCAGGGGTAATCATGCCGGTTCCTTTTCAGGAACAAGGTCTGGGGTTTTATTCAAATCTATTTCATTATCCCATAGAAGGAAAATTCATTCAGACCAATCCTGGATCTGAAAATTTTGAATCGTTATGTAAGAGTACCAACTTTCAAGATGGTGACTATAAGGACTATTCTGCCTTTTGTTCAGCAAGGACATTATATGTCTACAATAGACTTGCAGGATGCTTATCTTCATATTCCGATTCATCTAGAACATTATCAGTTCCTGAGATTCTCTTTTCTAGACAAGCATTACCAATTTGTTGCTCTTCCGTTTGGCCTAGCAACAGCTCCAACAATCTTTTCAAAGGTTCTGGGTGTCCTACTCTCTGTAATCAGAGAACAGGGTATTGCTGTGTTTCCTTATTTGGACGATATCTTGGTACTAGCTCAGTCTTTACGTTCTGAAGAATCTCACATGAATCAACTAGTGTTGTTTCTTCGAAAACATGGTTGGAGGATCAATTTACCAAAATGTTTTTGATTTCTCAGACAAGGGTCACCTTTTTAGGTTACCAGATAAGATTCAGTGTCCATGACTCTGTCTCTAACAGACAAGAGACGTTTGAAATTGGTAGCAGCATGTCGGCACCTTCAGTCTCAGTCATTCCCTTCCGTGGCTATGTGCATGGAAGTTTTAGGCCTCATGACTGCAGCATCGGACGCCATTCCTTTTACTCGTTTTCACATGAGACCTCTCCAGCTTTGCATGCTGAATCAATGGTGCTGGGATTATACAAAGATATCACAATTAATATCCTTAAATCCCAATGTTCGACACTCTCTGACGTGGTGGTTAAATCACCAGCGTTTAGTTCAAGGGGCCTCTTTTGTTCGGCCAACCTGGAGTGTGATCACAACAGACGCAAGTCTTTCAGGTTGGGGAGCTGTCTGGGGATCTCTGACAGCACAAGGGGTTTGAAAAATTTTAAGAGGCGAGATTACCAATCAATATTTTAGAACTCCGTGCAATTCTCAGAGCTCTTCAGTTTTGGCCTCTGTTGAAGAGAGAACCGTTCATTTGTTTTCAGACAGACAATATCACAATGGTGGCATATGTCAATCATCAGGGTGGGACTCACAGTCCCTAAGCTATGAAAGAAGTATCTTGGATACTTGTTTGGGTGGAATCCAGCTCCTGTCTAATTTCTGCGTTTCATATCCCAGGTGTAGACAATTGGGAGGCAGATTATCTCAGCCGTCAGACTTTACATCCAGGGGAGTGGTCTGTCCATCCGGATGTGTTTTCTCAGATTGTTCAGATGTGGGGTCTTCCAGAAATAGATCTGATGGCTTCTAAACTAAACAAGAAACTTCCCAGATACCTGTCCAGGTCCAGGGATTATCAGGCGGAAGCAGTAGATGCGCTGACATTTCCTTGGTGTTATCAACCTGCTTATATCTTCCCGCCTCTAGTTCTTCTTCCAAGAGTTATCTCCAAAATCATAATGGAACAATCATTTGTGTTGCTGGTGGCTCCAGCATGGCCCCACAGATTTTGGTATGCGGATCTTGTTCGGATGTCCAGTTGCCAACCTTTGCCACTTCCGTTAAGGCCGGACCTACTGTCTCGCGGTCTGTTTTTCCATCAGGATCTCAAATCATTAAATTTGAAGGTATGGAAATTGAACGCTTAGTACTAAGTCATAGAGGATTCTCTGACTCCGTAATTAATACTATGTTACAAATCTCTGCTCTTTCTGTTTTATTTCACAGAAAGATTGCTAATCTTCCTGATATTCACTGTTTCGTACAGGCTTTAGTTCGTATTAAGCCTGTCATTAAATCAATTTCTCCTCCTTGGAGTCTTAATTTGGTTTTGAAGGAGTTACAGGCTCCTCCTTTTGAGCCTATGCATTCTTTGGATATTAAACTACTTTCTTGGAAACTGTTGTTCCTTTTGGCTATCTCTTCTGCTAGAAGAGTTTCTGAGCTATCTGCTCTTTCTTGTGAATCTCCTTTTCTGATTTTTCATCAGGATAAGGCGGTTTTGCGGACTTCATTTGAATTTTTACCTAAGGTTGTGAATTCTAACAACATTAGTAGAGAAATTGTTGTCCCTTCCTTGTGTCCTAATCCTAAGAATCCTTTAGAAAGATCCTTACATTCTTTGGATGTGGTGAGAGCTTTGAAATATTATGTTGAAGCTACTAAAGATTTCAGGAAGACTTCTAGTCTATTTGTTATTTTTTCTGGTCCTAGGAAAGGTCAGAAGGCCTCTATTTCCTTGGCCTCTTGGTTAAAGCTTTTGATTCATCAAGCTTATTTGGAGTCGGGTCAAGCCCCGCCTCAGAGAATTACAGCTCATTCTACTAGATCAGTCTCCACTTCGTGGGCTTTTAAGAATGAAGCTTCAGTTGATCAGATTTGCAAAGCAGCGACTTGGTCTTCTTTGCATACATTTACTAAATTCTACCGTTTTTATGTATTTGCTTCTTCTGAAGCAGTTTTTGGTAGAAAAGTTCTTCAGGCAGCTGTTTCAGTTTGATTCTTTTGCTGATGTTTTAAGTTTTTCTTTTCTTCATGAGAATAACTTATATTTTGGGTTGTGGATTAATTTTTCAGCATATGGCTCTTGTTTATTTCTATCCCTCCCTCTCTAGTGATTCTTGCGTGGAGTTCCACATCTTGGGTATTGCTATCTCTTACGTCAATAGCTCATGGACTCTTGCCAATTACATGAAAGAAAACATAATTTATGTAAGAACTTACCTGATAAATTCATTTCTTTCATATTAGCAAGAGTCCATGAGGCCCACCCTTTTTTATGGTGGTTATGATTTTTTTGTATAAAGCACAATTATGTCCAAATTCCTTTGTTGATGCTTTTTACTCCTTTTTTTATCACCCCACTTCTTGGCTATTTGTTAAACTGAATTGTGGGTGTGGTGAGGGGTGTATTTATAGGCATTTTGAGGTTTGGGAAACTTTGCCCCTCCTGGTAGGATTGTATATCCCATACGTCACTAGCTCATGGACTCTTGCCAATATGAAAGAAATGAATTTATCAGGTAAGTTCTTACATAAATTATGTTGTTTTTTTTTTTGTTTTGTTTTTTGCTAGCAGTAAAATGGATAATTGGGAACAAATCAAAGGAAGAAACTTTTCCAGTAAATTGTCCTTCAGTTCTTTTGACAGAGTTGCGTTTTAGCCAATCAGTTCCCTCTCATAAGTAACTCCATGGGAGCGAGCACAATGTTATCTATATGGCACACATGAACTAATACTGTCTAGCTATGAAAATCTGTAGACAGTAAAAAAAAAGCGATTTAAAATTACATGCCCTATCTTTCCAATTTACTTTTATCATCAGATTTGCTTTATTCTCTTGGCATTCTTATTAGTTGAAAGATAACATAGGTAGTCTCATATGGTAATTTCTTATCTCAGTGCATTTTTACAGTTTTTCATCGCTAGACAGTATTAGTTCATGTGTGCCCTATAGATAACATTGTGCTCACTCCCGTGGAGTTACTTATGAGAGGGCACTGATTGGCTAAAATGCAACTCTGTCAAAAGAATCATGAAAGTGTAATTTTTACTATACTGTCCCTTTAATCATGGGACAAAACTTGCTGAGTGTATGTTAGGCGATGATTTAGCCTGTAGAAGTAAGTCAGTTGCAAACAGTGTAATGTATTGCTGATCCAGCCTGCAAATAGCACAGCTCACAGACATTTGTATATTACCTGGCAAGCATCATTCTTAGAACATTGGCCCCGGAAATATTTGTTACAGGATGTTTCTTGGAATTCAGTAAAATTCCAGGGAAAGCTTTTTTCTAACTCCGTCCTTTACAAGAAACCCCCTCAATAGACATCAGATGAAATAATTAAAGTATAATCTATCACCAAAGGTTTTCTTTATTTTTATCCTATGAGTAGAAGGTTCAGTCAGTAATGTTTTAAATATTGAGATGCTCATTAAATCACATTATAAATTACATTTAGTGTATCATCTGTATGTGAAACAATGTGCGCAGTTTCACATACTAACAATGTATCTATTTCCCCCCAATAATTATATTTATAGTTTAACTTCTTTATAGAAACTTGTTGATGGTTTTTTAATAAACGTTTTAAAATGTATATTAAAAAATATAACTGTAAATATATAAAAGTTTGATATAATTTCTTAGCGGAAAAATACAAGAGTTTATATAAATGATGTATTGATATAAATGATATAGATATTTATAATTTTCCATTAGTTTTATTTATAGTTTTAACTTTTCTGTATACAGCATTTGGATGTTTTGGGACACCATTGCTAATGAGTGCATAAACCCAGTGCATAGCCATGTTATCTCCATAGAAGAAAATTGGCAGTACCCTGGCTTGTACTGGAGAGCTCAGTATTTAGAATGCCACCATTGCCACAAGTCAGTTTAATGTCTGCTCTACTGGATCTGCCCAAGTCAACTGTAAGTGAAGTGGAAGTGTCTAGGAGCGACAACAGCACAGCCTCAAAGTGGTAGACTACGCAAACTCACAGAGCGTAGCTGCTAAGTGCTGAAGAGCGTAGCACGGGACAATCACAAAATGTTGTATCAATTGCTAAAGAGTTCCAAACTAAAAGAAAAATTAGCACAAGAACTTTGCGTCAGGAGCATCATGAAATGGGTTAACCTGGGTCAAATAGCTGTGCACAAGCCTCAAATCAGCATACACAATGCCAGGCGTTGGCTGGAATGGTGTAAAGTATGGCACCACTGGATTCTGGAGGCAATGGAAACATGTTCTCTGGAGTGATGAATCATGCTTCACTATCTGGCAGGTGTGGTGGATTCCAGGAGAACCCTGCCTACCAGAATGCAGTGTCAACTGTAAAGTTTGGACAGATAATGGTCCAAGGCTGTTTCTCAGGGTTTGGTCTAGGCCTCTTAATTCCAGTAAAGGGTCATCTTAATGCTACAGAACACAAAGAAATTTTAGACAATTGGGTGCCTCCAACTTTGTGGCAATAGTTTGGTGAAGGCCCTTTCCTGTTTTAGTCTAACTGTGCCCCTGTGCAGAACGTTAGGTCCATCATGCTTTGTTGATGTATAAGAATTTTAGTGTAATGTACAATAAAGAAGCGGGGTTGGTATTTCTTGAAACGCTGTGTAGCCGTTTATTCATTAACAGTAGGCAGTCAGTGTGTGATCTGATGTGTTTCGCGCATGCACACATGCGCTTCCTCAGAGAAGAATTTTAGTGGCCTGCACAAAGCCCTGACGTCAACCCCTTAAACACTTTTGGGACAAGCTGAAACATTGTTAGCGAGCCAGACCATTTCGTTCCACATCAGTGTCTCACAGATATCCAGCAAGCTCATAAAGGTGGGATGGTCTGGTGTCCACATGCTTTTGGCCATATAGAGTGTATGTGTGTATTTATATGATTATGTATAAATAATTTGTTACCAATTTAATAATTATTAATATAGTTATGAAATTATTGAATGATGTTTGCGCTTTTTTCTATTTACTGCAATGCATTGTAATGAAAACATAATGTCTAAACCATTATTTTTTTTTTTTTAATCTAGGGTGCAAAAGAAGAAAGTGTTCACCTGTTGCGACATTTTTACAAGGTTGGTTTTCCTACACACTTAGTTTAAGAATAAACTGATGCAAAAGTAGAAACTCGGCCAAACCTGTCTCTTATGAGCTTATTAGGGAAAGCTGATTGAACGACAACAGCTTATATCACGTCTCAGCTTCATACATTTATACACAAAGGTTAAAATGAAAAGCTCACTGGTATTTTAGACTGTTTTTAAGCTTCCTATAATAGTGCAGCCTTTCAGTGAATTGTATAGCAGTAGGAAGCCACTAAACACACCTTGTGGTTGTGATAAGTGAACCTTTGAGATAATGACATTGCCCATATGCTACAAATGTATACGTTAAAGGGAAGGTTCTACAGCAGTGAAATAAATGCCAGTCTGCAGCAGTGAAATAAATGACAGTCTGCAGCAGTGAAATAAATGCCAGTCTGCAGCAGTGAAATAAATGCCAGTCTGCAGCAGTGAAATAAATGCTGGTCTGCAGCAGTGAAATAAATGCCAATCTGCAGCAGTGAAATAAATGCCAGTCTGCGGCAGTGAAATAAATACCAGTCTGCGGCAGTGAAATAAATACCAGTCTGCAGCAGTGAAATAAATGCTTGTCTGCAGCAGTGAAATAAATGCTGGTCTGCAGCAGTGAAATAAATGCTTGTCTGCAGCAGTGAAATAAATGCTGGTCTGCAGCAGTGAAATAAATGCCAGTCTGCAGCAGTGAAATAAATGCCAGTCTGCAGCAGTGAAATAAATGCCAGTCTGCGGCAGTGAAATAAATGCCAGTCTGCGGCAGTGAAATAAATGCCAGTCTGCGGCAGTGAAATAAATGCCAGTCTGCGGCAGTGAAATAAATGCCAGTCTGCGGCAGTGAAAAAAAAGCCGGTCTGCCCATATCCTACAAAAGGATATGTTAAAGGGAAGGTTCTGCAGCAGTGGAATACTACTCTGCAGCAGTGAAATAAACGCCAGTCGGCAGCAGTGAAATAAACGCCGGTCTGTAGCAGTGAAATAAAAAAGCCGGTCCGCGGCAGTGAAAGAAACGGCGGTCTGCGGCAGCTAAATAAACCCCGGTCTGCGGCAGCGATATAAATCCAGGTCTGCGGCAGCGATATATACACTGATCTGCAGCAGTGAAATAAACACTGGTAGCCAGCAATGATATACTGATCTGAAAGAAACCCCGGTCTGCGGCAGTGAAAAAAAAACAGGTCTGCAGCAGTAAAAGAAATCCCAGTCTGCAGCAATAAAATAAATACCGGTCTGCAGCAGTGAAAAAAACCCCAGTCTGCAGCAGTGAAATAAATACCGGTCTGCAGCAGTTATATACCGGTCTGCAGCAGTGAAATAAATACCGGTCTGCAGCAGTGAAATAAATACGGGTCTGCAGCAGTTAAATACTGGTCTGCAGCAGTGAAATAAATACGGGTCTGCTGCAGTTAAATACCGGTCTGTAGCAGTGAAATAAATATGGGTCTCTAGCAGTGAAATAAATATGGGTCTGCAGCAGTTAAATACCGGTCTGCAGCAGTGAAATAAATATGGGTCTACAGCAGTTAAATACCAGTCTGTAGCAGTTAAATACTGGTCTGCAGCAGTGAAATAAATACGGGTCTGCTGCAGTTAAATATGGGTCTGCAGCAGTTAAATATGGGTCTGCAGCAGTTAAATACCGGTCTGCAGCAGTGAAATAAATATGGGCCTGCAGCAGTTAAATACCAGTCTGCAGCAGTGAAATAAATATGGGTCTGCAGCAGTTAAATACCAGTCTACAGCAGTGAAATAAATATGGGTCTGCAGCAGTTAAATACCAGTCTGCAGCAGTGAAATAAATATGGGTCTGCAGCAGTTAAATACCAGTCTGCAGCAGTGAAATAAAGGGGCAATACGCTTGTCTCTTTTAAAAAAAATATATGAATTTTGTCTAATTTACATAACTGTTACTATACTCCTCATTGTGTAACAGACATCATAAACAGTTCGCACGTCTAGATTTTATATGAGTGGATATGAGTCGTCCATCTATTTGATTACATAACTGAGCTGTTTCCTAGTTTGTCCGTACACCACAATATCTTACAAAAACAGAACACGCAAGTTAAAAGGAGTGAAAACTTGGTGTAGAGCTGTTTTGTATGGGTACTTTGCTTGTCCAAGCTTGAAATTGATGGTTATTGGTAATTAATATATAAGCATGCTACACCTGTGATCCCTGCCTCAGGAAGTGCCAAACAAATCTGTGTAACCCCCTGACAGCGCGTATAACCCCTTGTAAGGGCACATAACCTCCTGTCAGTGTGTGTAACCTTTTGTAAGGGCACATAACCCCCTGTCAGTGTGTATAACCCCCTGACAGCGCATATAACCCCCTGTCAGTGTGTATAACCCCTTGTCGATACAGATTACCCCTTCTTATTGCGTTTAATCCCTTGTAGGTGCATATAACCCTCTGTCAGTGTGCATAATCCCTTGTCAGTTCACATTACCCCTTCTTAGTGTGTATAACCCGTTGTAAGTGCACATAACCCCTTGTCGTAAACCTGTCTGTTCGTATAACCACCTATCTTTGTACATAACCCCCTGGTGGTGCGCATAACCCCCTGTTGTAACCCCCTGGTGGTGCGCATAACCCCCTGTTGTAACCCCCCTGGCGGTGCGCATAACCCCCTATTGTAACCCCCCTGGCGGTGCGCATAATGCCCTGTTGTAACCCCCTAGCTGTGCGCATAACCCCCTGTTGTAACCCCCCCTGGCGGTGCGCATAACCCCCTGTTGTAACCCCATACCGGTGCGCATAGTAACCCTGTCTTTGTGTATAACTCCCTGGCAGTGCTTATAACCCCCTGTTGTAACCCCCTGGAGGTGCGCATAATCCCCTTCCATGTGCTAGAGGAAAAACGTTAGTGATTTTCTGCCTGCATTATTGTTCCTGACAGAAGTGATCACAGTAGCCACTGTCTGTTTACAAAGGGACAACTGCGGTGCCAGTCCCAGACAGTCTCACAAAACACAGGGGACTTGCTCCATATGGAGAGTGTCTTACATGGCCCATTAGAACGGCTGCACTGCAGGATAAGTCTGCTGATTGCTGAGGTTACGGTTAGAAGATGTGGACACATTTAGCGAGTATTGATCATTAGCGGTATTATTTGGCTAGAAGCCGTTATTATTCTGCATATTTCCAGACAATATTTTCATTCAAGTAAATAGACTCAAACCTTGATCTGATCCAGACTAAATGGTTAGAAATCTTAAAGAGAACTTCCAAACTAAACTAACCTCAGAAATGTTATATTTGATTCATTTTCTTTTTTTAAGCCAAAATAATATGTCCAACCCTTGTTTTAAGCACACATTTGTTTTTCTATAAATTGTATGGTCAGTGTTTGCTCTGGTGTCTAGTTTACAATTATGTTACATTACCAGTAAAATGAACTTGCATTTGTCTGACCCAGTCCGCTTACGTGAAAAAGCTGGAAAATGATAAAAGCTTTTCCTAAAGAGTAAAATGTACAAATAAGATAAGAAATCTGCCTTTAATTTATACGTTTGTTGATTAAAGCAGCATTTCAAGGAACTGTCGTACTTGAGACGAAAAAATGTAGGTTCTGCAAGTTTCTTTTGTTTCTTGTTGGATTTACGAGAAATCTAAAAAAAATGAAAACCAGATGTATCCAGCTCAGAATAGACCAGGGCTTCTCTTGTTTATGATGATGATGACATGAAATGATTCTTTTGCTTTGTTTAGGGAGAGGAAATTTTCCTGGACATGTTTGAAGATGAGTACAGGAGTATGACCGTAAGTACATATAAACAGTATATTCAGATCATGCAAAAAAGGGACGTACAGTAATAATGATTATAAGTAGACACCTCTGATATAAAAGGTTTATGTCAGTGAGATGAGCTGAATCAGACATGACATATGCAATTTTCAATGTACTTCAGTAATCAACTTGCTTTGTTTTCTTGGCATCCTCTATTGAAAAGCATACCTAAGTAGTCTCAGGTGTAGCAATGAACTAGTCAAAGCTAGCTGGTGATTGTTCACTGGCTCACCTAATGTGTTCAGCTAGCTCCCAGTTGTGCATTGCTGCTGTTTAGCTGACTTTAATACATGTATAATCACATTAAATGAGTTAAACGCATAGTTATATCGAAGCAACAATGCAATAATAAAATACTCTAACAGCATTTTCTGTTTCCATTTTTAAGGGGGGGTTTTAAGTATTTTTTTTTTCTTTACTGCATCTAAAAGAGATCATTTTATAGCATATTCACCTTTTTTTAAAATGGCTGTCGTACTGAAATAAAAATATGTTTCTGTTCCATATTTTTGGGGTATGTCAGTTGAGTACAGCTGTGTAAAGATTTCCTTATCAGCCAATGAGCTTCTACCCTGGCATTTGTGCTGCCATTCCTTCAAAATCATAACAAGGCACTATTGTGTAACTTTTATCATGCAAAGAAACCTGTTTAAAGAGTGGTCTTTTTCATGCCCTATAGGAAGTATATTTGTTTAATGTCCCTTTAAGAAAAAGGGACTGAACCTTGAGTTCCCTGCAAGCTGCTTTCTTTAGAAAGTAATTGGACACCAGCGTCTTGCAGGAACCTGTTTAGTTTAACCTGATGGCCAAGCCAGAACTAACCATTTATAGTTTTTAGCAGATCCAAATCAAATCCGCATGCTTACTGTGAGTTTATATTCCTGTTTGATTGTTTCCTATAAGTAATTTATTTTCCATTGTCGTAAACATATTTTAAGGTGACACAAACATCTGCCAGCCCCACAGAGGCAGAAAACATCAACACGCCCAGGAGCACCTTGTTCTGCTACTTGCTCACAGTGGGCGGCCATTTTTACAGAGCGCGCTATACACACCCAGGAACACCTTGTTCTGCTACTTGCTCACAGTGGGCGGCCATTTTTACAGAGCGTGCTATACACACCCAGGAACACCTTGTTCTGCTACTTGCTCACAGTGGGCGGCCATTTTTATAGAGCGCGCTATACACACCCAGTAACACCTTGTTCTGCTACTTGCTCACAGTGGGCGGCCATTTTTATAGAGCGCACTATATACACCCAGGAACACCTTGTTCTACTACTTGCTCACAGTGGGCGGCCATTTTTACAGAGCGTGCTATACACATCCAGGAACACCTTGTTCTGCTACTTGCTCACAGTGGGGGGCCATTTTTATAGAGTGCGCTATACACACCCAGGAGCACCTTGTTCTATCACTTTCTGACACTGTGCGGCTATTTTCTCTTGTAAGGTGTATCCAGTCCACGGGTTCATCCATTACTTGTGGGATATTCTCCTTCCCAACAGGAAGTTGCAAGAGGACACCCACAGCAGAGCTGTCTATATAGCTCCTCCCCTAACTGCCACCCCCAGTCATTCTCTTGCAACTCTCGACAAGAAAGGAAGTATCAAGAGACATGTGGTGACTTTAGTGTAGTTTTACCTTCAATCAAGAGTTTGTTATTTTTAAACGGTACCAGCGTTGTACTGTTTTACTCTCAGGCAGAAATTAGAAGAAGAATTCTGCCTGGAGGTTTGATGATCTTAGCGATTTGTAACTAAGGTCCATTGCTGTTCTCACACATAACTGAAGAATATGGGAAAACTTCAGTTGGGGGAACGGTCTGCAGATTACCTGCTTTGAGGTATGTTCAGTATTTTTATTTCTAGAGAGATGAATAAGTTCTAGAAAATGCTGACAGAGCCTTGTGTATTTGAGGTAAGCCTGATGCAGTAATTTAATAGCAACTGGGATCATGCTTACAAAACAGGGTAATACTCCATGTTAATAATCATATTACTTAGTGACAAAACGTTTACATGATTTCATATAATAGGACGTTTGTTCTCTGAGGGAGATACGTCTTTATTTGGGGCCTAGTTTCCACATGGCTAGTCAGATACTCCTAGGAGTATTTTCTTAAGGCCCCTCTGGCAGCCAGTACATAGTGGGAGGGGCCATTTTAGTGCTCTAACTGCGCAGTTTTAATTCAGACTGAGACATCCAGCTTCCCTAGAGGAGTCCTCTGGCATCTGAGGACAATTTCAAAGGGGTTATTTCTGCACAAAATCGTTTTTGAGGGCAGGTAGGAGCCTCAGCAGAGCTGTGGCAAGGTGCTCAATTGACTTTTAACGTTTTTTAATGTTTTTCAATCCGGTTTGGGGCCTAAGGGGTTAATCATCCATTTGCAAGTGGCTGCAATGTTGCTTTAGTCCCTTACACACACTGTAAACATTTCAAAGACTTTACTGTATTTTTACACTGTTTTGCAGTTTAAGTGCTAGTTTTTTTCTCTTAAAGGCACAGTAACGTTTTTGTTTAATTGCTGTTTCACCTTTATTAAAGTGTTTTCCAAGCTTGCTTGTCTCATTACTAGTCTGTTAAACATGTCTGACATAGAGGAAACTCCTTGTTCAATACGTTTGGAAGCCATGGTGGAACCCCCTCTTAGAATGTGTATCAAATGTACTGATATTTCTATAAAGACCATATTATGGCGCTTAAAGATTTATCTCCAGGGGATTCTTTGACTGAAAAGAGGGAGATTATGCCATCTAGCTCTCCCCATGTGTCAGAACCTATAACTCCCGCTCAAGTGACGCCAAGTACATCTAGCGCGTCTAATTCTTTTACCTTACAGGACATGGCGGCAGTTATGAATGCTACCCTCTCAGAGGTATTGTCCAAACTGCCAGGGTTACAAGGAAAGCGAGACAGCTCTGGGGCTAGAAATAATACAGAGCTTTTTACATTACGCTTTAATGCCTATGTCCGATATACCCTCACAATGCTCAGAAGCCGAGGCAGGTGAGCTTCTATCTGTGGGTGACATTTCAGACTCAGGGAAGGCGTTACTTCAGTCTGATTCTGAAATGACAGCGTTTAAATTTAAGCTTGAACACCTCCGCTTATTGCTTAGGGAGGTTTTAGCGACTCTGGATGACTGTGACCCCATTGTGGTTCCAGAGAAATTGTGTAAAATGGACAAATACTTTGCAGTGCCTGTTTACACTGATGTTTTTCAAGTCCCTAAGAGGTTTTCGGAAATTATTACTAAGGAATGGGATAGACCAGGTGTGCCGTTCTCTCCCCCTCCTGCTTTCAAAAAGATGTTTCCCATAGATGCCGCCATACGGGACTCGTGGCAGACGGTTCCTAAGGTGGAGGGAGCAGTCTCTACCCTAGCTAAGCGTACAACTATCCCTGTTGAGGACAGTTGTGCTTTCCTAGATCCTATGGATAAAAAATTGGAGGGTCTCCTTAAGAAAATTTTTATACATCAAGGTTTTATTCTCCAGCCTCTTGCATGCATTGCCCCAGTTACTGCTGCAGCGGCTTTTTGGTTTGAGTTTCTTGAGGAGGCTCTACAGGTGGAGACCCCGCTAGACTATATTCTAGACAGGATTAAAGCTCTTAAGTTAGCTAACTCCTTTATTTCTGACGCCATTTTTCATTTAGCCAAGCTAACGGCTAAGAATTCAGGTTTTGCCATTTTGGCGCGTAGGGCGCTATGGCTTAAGTCCTGGTCAGCAGACGTTACTTCAAAGTCTAAGCTTCTTAACATCCCCTTCAAGGGACAGACCCTATTCGGGCCTGGTCTGAAGGAGATCATTTCTGATATTACTGGAGGAAAAGGTCACGCCTTTCCTCAGGATAGGTCCAATAAGTTAAGGACCAAACAGAATAATTTTTGTTCCTTTCGAAACTTCAAGAGTGGCGCAGCTTCAGTTTCCTCTAATGCAAAACAAGAGGGAAATTTCGCCCAGTCCAAACCAGTCTGGAGACCTAACCAGGCTTGGAACAAGGGGAAGCAGGCCAAGAAACCTGCGGCTGCCTCTAAAACAGCATGAAGGAGTAGCCCCCGATCCGGGACCGGATCTAGTAGGGGGCAGACTTTCCCTCTTCGCCCAGGCTTGGGCAAGAGACGTCCAAGATCCCTGGGCATTAGAGATTGTTTCCCAGGGATATCTTCTTGACTTCAAAGCTTCATCTCCCAAGGGGAGATTTAATCTCTCACAATTATCTGTAAACCAGATAGAGAGAGAGGCATTCTACTCCAAGGTCCATTCAAACATCCAAATCTAATTTCTCTGCGGCTGACTGCTTGGAGATTGAACACTTGATTTTGTCAAAACGTGGTTTCTCAGAGTCGGTCATTGATACCTTAATTCAGGCTCGAAAGCCTGTCACCAGGAAAATCTATCATAAGATATGGTGTAAATATCTTCATTGGTGTGAATCCAAGGGTTACTCATGGAGTAAAGTCAGGATTCCTAGGATATTATCCTTTCTCCAAGAAGGATTGGAGAAGGGATTGTCAGCTAGTTCCTTAAAGGGACAGATTTCTGCTCTGTCTATTCTTCTACACAAGCGTCTGGCAGATGTTCCAGACGTTCAGGCGTTTTGTCAGGCTTTAGTTAGAATCAAGCCTGTGTTTAAACCTGTTGCTCCACCATGGAGTTTAAATTTAGTTCTTAAAGTTCTTCAAGGGGTTCCGTTTGAACCTCTGCATTCCATAGATATCAAGCTTTTATCTTGGAAAGTTCTGTTTTTGGTAGCTATCTCTTCGGCTCGTAGAGTTTCAGAGTTATCTGCCTTACAGTGTGATTCCCCTTATCTGATCTTCCATGCAGATAAGGTAGTTTTGCGTACCAAACCTGGGTTTCTTCCTAAGGTAGTATCTAATAAGAATATCAATCAGGAGATTGTTGTTCCGTCACTGTGTCCTAATCCTTCTTCAAAGAAGGAACGTCTACTACACAATCTTGAACGTGGTTCGTGCTTTAAAGTTTTATTTACAAGCTACTAAGGATTTTCGTCAAACATCTGCATTGTTTGTTGTCTACTCTGGACAGAGGAGAGGCCAAAAGGCTTTGGCATCTTCTCTTTCTTTTTGGCTGAGAAGCATAATCCGTTTAGCTTATGAGACTGCTGGCCAGCAGCCTCCTGAAAGAATTACAGCTCATTCCACTAGAGCGGTAGCTTCCACATGGGCTTTTAAAAATGAGGCCTCTGTTGAACAGCTTTGTAAGGCGGCGACTTGGTCTTCGCTTCATACTTTTTCTAAATTATACAAATTTGATACTTTTGCTTCCTCGGAGGCTATTTTTGGGAGAAAGGTCTTGCAGGCAGTGGTGCCTTCCGTTTAAGTTCCTGCCTTGTCCCTCCCTTCATCCGTGTCCTAAAGCTTTGGTATTGGTATCCCACAAGTAATGGATGAACCTGTGGACTGGATACACCTTACAAGAGAAAACAAAGTTTATGCTTACCTGATACATTTCTTTCTCTTGTGGTGTATCCAGTCCACGGCCTGCCCTGTCACTTTAAGGCAGGTGTTTTTTATATTTAAACTACAGTCACCACTGCACCCTATAGTTTCTCCTTTTTCTTGCTTGTCTTCGGTCAAATGACTGGGGGTGGCAGTTAGGGGAGGAGCTATATAGACAGCTCTGCTGTGGGTGTCCTCTTGCAACTTCCTGTTGGGAAGGAGAATATCCCACAAGTAATGGATGAACCCGTGGACTGGATACACCACAAGAGAAAGAAATTTATTAGGTAAGCATAATTTTGTTTTTACAGAGCGCACTATACACACCCAGGCGCACCTTGTTCTGTTACTGTCTGACACTGGGCGGTTATTTTTACAGAGCGCGCTATACACACCCAGGAGCACCTTGTTCTGTCACTGTCTGACACTGGGCGGCTATTTTTACAGAGCGCGCTATACACACCCAGACGCACCTTGTTCTGTCACTGTCTGACACTGGGCGGTTATTTTTACAGAGCGCGCTATACACACCCAGGAGCACCCTGTTCTGTCACTGTCTGACACTGGGCGGCTATTTTTACAGAGCGTGCTATACACACCCAGGCGCACCTTGTTCTGTCACTGTCTGACACTGGGCGGTTATTTTTACAGAGCGCGCTATACACACCCAGGAGCACCCTGTTCTGTCACTGTCTGACACTGGGCGGCTATTTTTACAGAGCGCGCTATACACACCCAGGGCGCACCTTGTTCTGTCACTGTCTGACACTGGGCAGCCATCTTTACAGCGCACACTATACACATCAAACAATAGTTTCTAATACCTAAGGAATCAGAGCACTAAATACTAAGGCAAATAAAAATGAGCATTTCTGCTATACTTCATTTAGTATAAAGTAGTGACCATACATCATTGAAGCTGGAGCTTTTTGTGTAAAATCTTCTTTCTTTTCATCCCAGAGGAATTCCTTAGTTCTTTTAGATCTCAGAGACGCACCTCATGGGGTAAAGGTGCTTTATTGAATGTTGGCAGACGTGTGGCCCAATGGATATCTAGTGAGAAAAACATAATGTATCTTATTATGAGTAATTGCAGATATAGTTTATATACTTACCCTTCTAAGTAAAAGATTTAAATATATAGCTTAGTTGCTGTAAATATATTATATTCTGTTCTTTTAAAGGGACGGCTCTTACTTTTGTGTTACAATTGCGATGCGGCTAGAAACAATAACGTAACTAGGTTGCCTTTAAAATGCTGCCTCGTTTAGGCAATTTCCAGGATATAAAAAAAACCTAGTTACAGAATTTTCTTTTTTGTCTATCTAGGTAATGTAGGACAAGCACAGTTTTATATAAAACCAAGAAACAGTGTAACCTCAGGCGAAACGCGTCAGTGTATCCCTCTCCCCCATGTATTAAGCCTACCTAGGTTTAGTAAGAAATTGCAGCAGCACTCGTGAGACTCAAAGATTCAAAAATAAACTTTATTTAATGTATATAAAAAAATACATCAGGGGGAATCCCATCTACCTAGATTTACTCTAGAGCAAAGGATACCAAGAGAACAATGCACATTTATTACTTAAAGTAAACAGAAAAGGATTTCTATTTTTTAATGCATGCTCTGTGTGAATTGTGAAAGTGGAATTTTGCTCTCCCTTTATTTTTTTCTCTATAATGGTTAAAGAACTTACTTTAAAGTGACAATAGCAACTATCAGCTAAAATTAAACTTCAGTGACGACTTCCCATCCTTTTTAATTAAAGTAAATATAAATGTAAACTATTGGAACATCTTTCTTTAACTTTTAAAGGAACATAGGGCTCAACATTTAAATGTACATAAATGCATTTCGATTTTGAATAGAAGCCTTTTGTGCAGTACACTTGTATTGGCAATAAATTCTTCTAGTAAAAAATAGGGCCGCATTTACTGTGCATATGTACATTTGTCTTGTGCGCCTGAATGCAATCACTTTGCGGTGTGTATTCATCATTGATAATGCAGATTAAAGGGACATTATACACTCATTTTTTCTTTGCATTAATGTTTTGTAGATGATCTATTTATAAAGCCCATAAAGGTTTTTTTTTTTATAAATGTATTGTTTTGCTTATTTTTAAATAACATTGCTCTGATTTTCAGACTCTTAACCAAGCCCCAAAGTTTTATGTGAATACCGTCAGCTACCTTCTCCAGCTTGCTCCTGTTTGTGTAAAGGGTCTTTTCATATGCAAAAGGAGGGGGAGGGGGGGGAGTGTCTTAAATCCCACTTGCAGTGGGTGTTCCAGTAACCTTTTAAACAGAGCTAAATTGGAAGCTTCTAAGTAAGTTTTTAAACAGTTTTATACTGGATATTTATATCAGTGTCTGTGCATCTTATTCTTTATAGTAGTGTCTATTACATGCAGTTATATGAAAATGAGTGTATACTGTCTCTAAGTTATTGCCAACACAATATATGCTCTCATAGCAGGTGCAGTGTTTGAATGAGGGGGCACTAAGCCATATGTACATATGCTCTGTGCAGAGTAAAAACACTCATTGAAACAGTAATAAATGTTACTAGAGGCATTTATGCTGATACCTGTGTATTGGGAATTGAATCCAATCATGTACATTTCAGTTTTCAATGTTGTTTTTGTACTGTCTTCCAGAGCAAACCACTAAATGTAGAATACCTTATGATGGACGCTTCTATCCTTTTGCCACCAACGGTGACGCCCCTGACCGGCATTGATTTTGTAAAGAGACTGCCTTGTGGGGACGTGGAGCGGACACGCCGAGTAAGTAATCCAAATCTGTTCTACCGTGTGCAAGGTGATAGTCTTCGTGTGATACAGGTGACATGTAATCGCCCTGTTTGTCTTTAGATCGCTGCTCCGGTTCTTCCTTTTTCCACAGTTTTTAGTTTTCTTTTAGTTTTTGAGGAATTACACATTATTGGAACCTTTAGTGCCACTGCACTGTGAAAATGTTTAAAGGGACACGTATTGGCAAAATGCTTCTAGTAAAAGTTATCACTGTTTTAGTGTTAACATTTGTCTCTGCTTGTGCATGTAAAGCATAGCTAGATATTCTCAGTGCACCAGCATTTTAAATAATGCAGCTGCTCAGGGCGCCAGTGGGGCTTGTATCATGTCAGCAGTTGGCAAACAGAGTCATTACCAGATGAAGATATAATAGACGCTAGTTAAATCTGGAGTGGTTCTGACAACTGAGATCACATTTAACCAAAATGAAAATCAAATGAGTAGAATCAAATACAAGAGTGTATGTTAAAGGGACAGTCAAGTCCAAAAAAACTTTCATGTTTCAGATAGAGCATGTAATTTTAAACAACTTTCCAATTTACTTTTATCACCAATTTTGCTTTGTTCTCTTGGTATTCTTAGTTGTAAGCTAAACCTAGGAAGACTCATATGATAATTTCTAAACCCTTGAAGGCTTGCTTTTTGCTTTTCACAACAGGGGAGAGCTAGTTCATGTGAGCCATATAGATAATATTGTGATCACGCATGTGGCTTGTGGCAGACACTGCACTAATTGGCTAAAATGAAAGTCAATAGATAATAAATAAAATGTAATGTGATCAGGGGGCTGTCAAAATAAAATAATCACAGAGGTAAAAAGTATATTAATAGAACAGTGTTGGTTATGCAAAACTGGAGAATGGGTAATAAAGGGATTATCTATTTTTTTAAACAACAAAAATTCTAGAGTTGACTGTCCCTTTAAGAAATAGTACAGTTTTAATTATGTATAAGTAAAAATATATTAATTAAAATTCCAATAAAATGAATTCAATATATTTGAGAAGTGGGCACTCTCAAAATGATATGACTATATAAAAAAACGTAATTACGTTAAAAACAAAATGGCCAGAAAATGAGAAGAAATTGGATGGTATTGATCATGGTTTTTCCCAATAAAAACTATAAGGATTTCAAATATTGTAGAACTAATGGATGTAAGAGCCGATCTCGGTCGGTCTCAAATTGTTGATCTCCTACCGTATAGTGTGTTATGAAGTCTGCTGGTGTACCTTCTGACAAAGCTGGATGCTCTCTTGTTAACGGCACCTGCTGTAAACGAGTATCCAGTATCAGTGTCTGACGTCAGTGTTGTTAAAACGGACCAGGTCATGTAATCCAAATACCCACGTCACTGAAGTTTAAACAAGGTAATTCCTTGTTACGTGGAAAGGGTATTCCAGCTGATCCTCAACAGCTCAGTTAGAAGTGAACTTGTTGTCTCGTAGAGCCTGTGTCCTCCGTGGATGGTGATAATACCTAGGCTGAGACTTCAGATAGAAATCATTTCTCCTGCTTTAAGGACCTTCCCTCTATCTTTAATTGGTTGATTTTTTTTAAAAGTGGTATCACTTATTATCCTGGCAGACTGAGAGAAGGCACATTGATCTAATTGTGGAGATGCCTCTTATCCTAGATCTGTATATGTATTGTTCATATTACAACATGAAAGTTCTGTCTTAATAATTATAGATATAAAAATACATGTGCCTTATATATGAAATAAAAAACGGGCCAAAAAAGGGGTTACATATAGCTGATGTTATAAACCTCTGTCAATGAAAACATTTCTTCTCTTGTTAAATTGCACAATTTGAGTTATTATTGGAGTTATTATTGCAATAACACAAATAATATACTTTAAAGAAAATAAAAAAAAAAAAAAAAAATATAATAATAAAAATAATAATAATATGGAGCATACCATATAAAAATGTTGCTATGTGCTGTGGTTGAAACATTATGTGGTCAGTTTCATATGAATAATTATATCTCTCAAAGTTGAGATTTGTCATAAATTATATTTGTGATGTTCTAAGTGAAATAAAGATAAGTGAATTTATGAAATTGAAGAAGTGATAGTGACCAAGTTTCTGACCTTTTCTAAGTGAATCTTTTTTATAAGAGTTTAGTTTAGACGTGCTATCTCTGTGTACCTCTTTTGTGATTATATCTAATTCTTAGGCTTATAAATGTTCTATCAATAGCTTCTGCTCATTTAAAAGATATCAAGATTATAAATTTGTGTGTGTATATATATATATATATATATATATATATATATAAATATATATATATATATACAGTTGTATGCAAAAGTTTAGGCACCCCTGACAATTTCCATGATTTTCATTTATAAATAATTTGGTGTTTGGATCAGCAATTTCATTTTGATCTATCAAATAACTGAAGGACACAGTAATATTTCAGTAGTGAAATGAGGTTTATTGGATTAACAGAAAATGTGCAATATGAATCAAAACGAAATTAGACAGGTGCATAAATTTGGGTACCCTTATCATTTTGTTGATTTGAATACCTGTAACTACCTAGCACTGATTAATTGGAACACATAATTGGTTTGGTGAACCCATTAAGCCTTGAACTTCATATACAGGTGCATCCAATCATGAGAAAAGGTATTTAAGGTGGCCAATTGCAAGTTTTTGTTCTCTTTCACTCTCCTCTGAAGAGTGGCAACATGGGGGCCTCAAAACAACTCTCAAATGACCTGAAAACAAAGATTGTTCAACATTATGGTTTAGGGGAAGGCTACAAAAAGCTATTGCAGAGATTTAATCTGTCAGTGTCCACTGTGAGGAACATGGTGAGGAAATGGAAGACCACAGGCACAGCTCTTGTTAAGGCCAGAAGTAAAATATCAGAGAGACAAAGGATGGTGAGAATGGTCAAAAACAGCCCACAGACCACCTCCAAAGACCTACAACATCATCTTGCTGCAGATGGTGTTACTGTGCATCGTTCAACAATTCAGCATATGGGAGAGTGATGCGGAAGAAGTCTTTTCTGCACACACGCCACAAACAGAGTCGCTTGAGGTATGCAAATGCACATTTGGACAAGCCAGCTTCATTTTGGAAGAAAGTGCTGTGGACTGATGAAACAAAAATTGAGTTATTTGGTCATGACAAGGGGTGTTATGCATGGCGGTAAAAGAACACAGCGTTCCAAGACAAACACTTGCTACCCACAGTAAAATTTGGTGGATGTTCCATCATGCTGTGTGGCCAGTGCCGATACTGGGAATCTTGTTAAAGATGAGGGTCGCATGGATTCCACTCAATATCAGCAGATACTTGAGAATAATGTTGAGGAATCAGTCACAAAGTTGAAGTTACGCCAGGGCTGGATATTTCAACAAGACAACGACCCAAAACACTGCAAGAAATCTACTCTGGCATTTATGCATAGGAACAAGTACAATGTTCTGGAATGGCCATCCCAGTCTCCAGACCTGAATATCACTGAAAATCTGTGGGGGTGATTTAAAGCAGGCTGTTCATGCTCGGCAACCATCAAACCTAACTGAACTAGAGATGCTTTGCAAGGAGGAATGGTTCAAAATACCTTCATCCAGAATCCAGAAACTCATTACAGGCTGTAGGAAGCATCTAGAGGCTGTTATTTCTGCTAAAGAAGGCTCTACTAAATATTGATGCAATAACGAAAAGTCTTTTAACCTATAGTTATGTACTTCTTGAAAGTGTCTATAGAGATGTGTTTTCTTTATTACTCTTTTCGATACACAGGAGTTCTCTAAACCTCTCTCTGACAGTTCTTGAAGTCTTGCCAATATACTGTTTTTTACAATTGCATTCAATAATATATATGACTCCTCTATCGGTGCATAGTAAGCGGAAACAATTGCAGGAAAAGCAGACAAAATATATAAACAAAGTGCATTGCAAAGGTTATTTTTAATTTCTTTCCTAAGATATGTTGAGTCCACAACGTCATCAATTACTGTTGGGAATATCACTCCTGGCCAACAGGAGGAGGCAAAGAGCACCACAGCCAAGCTGTTAAGTATCACTCCCCTTCCCACAAACCCCAGTCATTCTCTTTGCCTTGGTGCATGGAGGAGGTGAAGTTTTGATGTCTGTAGAAAATTGAATTTCCTTTGCTTCAAGCAAGATTTTGGGGTCTAGCCGTACTCCACATTAGTCTCTTCAGTAGGCCAGTGGTGTTTTTAAAGCAGTTAGGAACTTGTGAGGTGGGCCTTGCTGCGTTTTCCTAACATGTTGCTGCCCTATTATAGAAAGCCAGAGTAGGATTACTCTGTTCTTTCTTCTTTCCACAGGTCTCTGTAAGGAGTGGCGTCCTTTCATACCATGTGAGCCTTTTGTCTTCTGGGGCTAGAAGGCTGGCACTGAAGGGGTTATGGAAAAAACTCTAACTTCTGCATTTGTTTTTATGGGACACAGAAATCCTTAACGGAGGATGGGTTTGGCAGTGAGCTGGCATTTTATTGTATGTGACTGGGGAGACTTAAGGGGTTAACCTATTCCATGGTCAGGAAGAGGTTAACCCTCTTTAGTGGTTACTCTTTTATGGCAAATTTTCAATTAGCACTTTAATTATATTATTCTGGGAGTTATTTTGGTGGTATGTTTTTCACTCTGTGTCTAAGCAGAGAGCGCGGGTTGCCTATGTAAAAAGTTTTCCCGCTCTTTCTTAAAGATACAGTATTATTAATTTTTTCTGTCTTTTACAAGATACAATGAGTCCACTGATTTTATCCTTACTTGTGGGATATCGCCTCCTGGTCAGCAGGAGGAGGCAAAGAGCACCACAGCAGAGCTGTATATATAGCTCCTCCCTTCCCTCCCACTCCAGTCATTCTCTTTGCCTGTGTTAGTTAGATAGGAGATGGCAAAGTGAGGTGTTAGTAAAGATTCTTCAATCAAGTGTTTATTATTTTTTAAGTGGTGCCACTGAGTGCTGCTTTGTGCTAGGGTGTAGCCTAGACCAGATCAGTCTCCTCAGTAAAAAGAGAAGCATTTGGTGGCGCCTCACTGCGCCTCCCATACTGTGATGCTGTCCTTTTTGTGATTGCCTAAGCTGGATCTAACTCAGGCTTCATCTTTTCTGCAGGACTATAGGAGGGAACCTATGGACCTCTGAACCCTGCTGAGGCTGTCTTGCTGTCGGGCAGCATAAGAGGTAAGTGCAGACTTTATTTTTCTACAGGAATATTCCTTAAGGGACATATCTAACCTTCTGCACTACTTTCTGTTATGGGAATCAGGGGCTCTGTCAGTGAAGAGCTTTTTCCCTGACAACATTTAGCTGCCTGGGCCACGCTACTCCTCGAGAGTGTGTTAATGCAGCGACTTTATTAGCGCTTATTGACAGTGACAATGGTAGTGCAATCGATGCGGTGGCATACTCGACTTGGCTTCGACTATATAAGGTTATACTAAAGTAGACTTTATACATTTGGTCGAGGGTAGAGTGTGTTAATGTCTCCCAGTGTCAATCTATGTGGGCTTAATGGCGACCGGGAGCTTGCGTATAGGTGATGCCCACGATGGGCGGAGTTGACTTCCCGCGGTTGCTTTGGGCTATTTTCCATACAGGGCACTTTCACTCGCAGTGCTGAAGGATGAAGTGCATGTACGCCTACGATGGGCGGAGTTGCCTTCCCGCTGTTGCTTTGGGCTATTTTCCACGCAGGGTACTTTCACTAACAGTGCTGGGGGATGAAGTGCGGGTACGTCCATGATGGGCGGAGTTGCCTTCCCGCTGTTGCTTTGGGCTAAGTTTCCGTACAGGGCACTTTCATTCACAGTGCTGGGGGATGCAGTGCGGGTACGCCCACGAGGGGCGGAGCTCTATAGTTGCGCTCTCCCTCCATTGCGATTCGGAGGGCAGAGTTGTCTTACTATTGCGATATATCTCTGCACAAATGTTATGCTACTATGTGAGACGGAGTCCTATTGAGCCTGTGTTCGTTACACTTTCCCTCCAGTATGATTCCGGAGGGTAGAGTGTGTGAGCAATTATGATTCGCTCATTTTTAGACTCTAGTCTTCCAGACAAATATTGGACACTTAGACAGCTCAGTACAAGAGCTGAGGTCCAGTAGGTCCTGAAAGTATTTGATTATGGCTATGTCATTTCATGCACATGACAATTTAGGAGAAATCACGCAAACAAAGATTATGTTGCTTTTAAAATTTAAAGGGACAGTAGACATAGTCCGTGCTTCAAGTGAAGGCTAACCTATGTTATGTTGTTCATAATACTTTCAATTGTCTTTGTTTAACTCATCCTTTATGTCTTAGGATGCTATATAAGGTTACTTTAATGTTTAAAGAAACAGTACCACCTTTTATGTGTCAAATTTTTCTTATTTATACTCTTTCTAAAGCTATTGCTCTTAGAGGTCTGTTGACACTGGTGAATCCATTCCACTTTTCTTCTCCTACAGTGTCTCTAATATTTTTATGGCCGCATGCAGTGCTCTGCGGTTCTGTGCAGATTTTATATGGACTTGTGACACATGACATTGCTTATTTTATGTACTTAGTGATGTGTATTGACAGCATTGTTAACTCTTTAATTGATTTGTTTTCTGCACAGCAGAAATAAGAGTTTTATTTAAAAAAAAAAAAAAAAAGATTGTTTTTTTTTTAAGACCTCCTCTTAAGATATTTCCTTTTGGGGAGTATGTCCACATTCATATTTTTTACTGATGCTCCTCTGCAGATTACTAAATTTGCTGTTGAGATTTCAGTTTTTATTTCCTAGCCCGCAGGACCTTTTGGTTGAATCTTTGGCCTGCGGACATGACATCCAAGTCTAAAACTTCAGATCCTGTTTGGTCCGTGCTTGAAGGAAATTATCTCTGACGTCATGGAGGACACTGACCCTAATTTTACTACCAGTCATGGTACAAGAACAATCAAGGACTCCTGCTGCTGATTCCAAGTCAGCATGATGGGGCAGCCTTCTTTTTTTACTAAAGCTTGGGTGCGAGATGTTCAGAAATTTTTTTCCCCCGAGGAAGATTTCTTCGTTCACGATTATCTGCAGATCAGATATATTAAGAGGTATTCAGTTGTGTAAGAGGTCTCTCTTCCACGGGAGTGATTTGTCCCGTTCCGATACAGAATCAGAAACAGGGTTGTTATTCAGATATGTTTGTAGTTCCCAATACGGAGGGACCCTTCAGAACTAGATTGGACCTCAAGAGTCTAAGCAAGTTTCTCAGAGTTCCCGTCAGTCCCTCTGTAATCTATCTGTCTGCATGTTGCTGGCATTTATTTTAAGCCTGTCTACCTTCATTGTATGGCTTAATCAATAAATCATTGCATATTTTTCTACCCCGAGCAGTGCCTGCGTTTTTTCTTCCAAGTGTTTCTCAGAGTTCCGTCTTTCAAATTAGAAACTTTTCGTACCATTCTTCCATTGATCCAGGAGGGTCAATTCATGACTACAGTGGCTCTTAAGGATGCATATTTTCATGTTCCTATCCACAGAGATCATCGCAGGTTTCTGAGGTTTGCCTTTTTTTTGGACAAACATTTTCAGTTTGTAGATCTTCCTTTTGGTCTGGGCATGGCACCCAGAATTTTCACAATGGTTCTGGGGTCCTTACTGGCGGTTCTAAGGCCGAGGGGCATTGCGGTGGCGCCATATTTGGACGACATACTGATCCAGGCGTCGTCATTTCATCTGGCAAGGTCCCATACAGACACTTTGTTTTCCCTTCTAAGGACTCATGGGTAGAAAGTTAACTTTGGAAAGGAGTTCGTTAGTTCCTCAGACAAGGGTTTCCTTTCTGGGAACTGTACTCGACTCTGTTTCAATGACGATTTTTTCTGACAGAGGTCAGAAAGTTAAGTTTCGGTATACATGTCGGGCCATTCAGTCCAATCCTTGTCCGTCAGTGGCTCAGTGTATGGAGGTAGTCGGATTGATGATGCCGGCTATGGACATTGTGCCGTTTGCACGGTTTCATCTCAGGCCTCTGCAATTGAGTATGCTCAGGTAGTGGAATGGAAATTATTCAGATCTGTCTCCTCTAATATTTCTAGATTAGAAGACGAGGGATTCTCTTCTGTTGTCGCTTGATCATCTATCCCAGGGGACATGCTTCCGCAGACCCTCATGAGTGATAGTGACAACGGATTCCAGCCTGATATGATGGGGAGCAGTCTGGAACTCCCTGAGGGCCCAGGGTGTATGGTCTCGATCAGAGTTTCTACTTCCCATCAATATCCTAGAGTTGAGAGCAATTTTCAATGCGCTTCAGGCTTGGCCTCAGTTGGCTTCGGCTAAATTCATCAGATTCCAGTTGGACAACATTACGACTGTAGCTTACACCAATCATCAGGGAGGAACAAGGAGTTCCTTAGCGATGACAGACGTAGCCAAGATAATTCAGTGGACGGAGTCTCACTCTGATTATCTGTCGGCGATCCACTTTCCAGGTGTGGAAAACTGTGTTTCCTCCATTTGCTCTCCTTTCCCGGGTGATTGCTCGAGTCAAACAGGAGAGGGCTTTGGTGATCCTCATTGCTCCTGTGTGGCCTCGCAGGACTTGGTATGCCGATCTGGTGGACATGTCGTCTCAACCACCGTTGAAGCTTCCATTGAGGAAAGACCTCATTCAGGGACCCTTCCATCATACAAATCTAGTTTCTCTGCAGCTAACTGCTTGGAGATTGAACGCTTGATTTTATCTAAGCGAGGGTTTTCTGATTCAGTCATAGATACCTTGAATCAGGCACGTAAGCCTGTTACTAGAAAGATTTACCATGAGATATGGCGTAAATATCTTTATTGGTGCAAATCCATGGGCCACTCATGGAGTAGGGTTAGGATTCCCAGGATTTTGTCTTTTCTCCAAGACGGATTGGAGAAAGGGTTGTCAGATAGTTCCTTAAAGGGACGGATTTATGCTTTATCTATTTTGTTACACAAGCGTCTGGCAGATGTTTCAGATGTTCAATCTTTTTGTCAGGCCCTGACTAGACTCAGGCCTGTGTTTCGGCCAATTACTCGTCCTTGGAGTTTGAATTTAGTTCTTTCAGTTCTTCAAGGGGTTCCGTTTGAACCTATGCATTCCATAGATGTTAAGTTATTATCTTGGAAAGTTTTATTTTTTGGTTGCTATTTCTTCTGCTCGCAGAGTTTCTGAGCTTTCGGCATTACAATGTGATTCTCCTTATCTTATTTTTCATTCCGATAATGTGGTGTTACGTACCAAACCTGGTTTTCTTCCTAAGGTTGTTTTAAATAAAAATATTAATCAGGAAATTGTTGTTCCTTCCTTGTGTCCTAATCCTTCTTCTAAGAAGGAGCGTCTGTTACATAATTTGGACGTGGTCCATGCCTTGAAGTTCTACTTACAGGCGACTAAGGATTTTCGTCAATCGTCTTTTTTGTTTGTCGTATTTTCAGGGAAACGTAGGGGTCAGAAAGCTACGGCTACCTCTCTTTCTTTTTGGCTGAAGAGTATCATCAGTTTTGCATATGAGACTGCTGGACAGCAGCCTCCTGAACGAATTACGGCTCATTCCACTAGGGCTGTGGCTTCCTCATGGGCATTCAAAAATGATGCTTCTGTTGAACAGATTTGCAAAGCTGCAACTTGGTCGTCTCTTCACACTTTTTCCAATTTTCCAAATTTGATACTTTTGCCTCGTCTGAGCCTGTTTTTGGGAGGAAAGTTCTTCAAGCAGTGGTGCCTTCCGTTTAGGTTCCCTGTCTTGTCCCTCCCGTTTCATCCGTGTACTATAGCTTTGGTATTGTATCCCACAAGTAAGGATGAAATCCGTGGACTCATCGTATCTTGTAAAAGAAAAGGGAAATTTATTCTTACCTGATAAATTTGTTTCTTTTACGATACGATGAGTCCACTGCCCACCCTGTCATTTTCTAAGACAGGTCTTTAATTGTGTTAAACTTCAGTCACCTCTGCACCTTGGCTTTTCCTTTCTCTTCCTAACTTCGGTCGAATGATTTGAGTGGGAGGGAAGGGAGGAGCTATATATACAGCTCTGCTGTGGTGCTCTTTGCCGCCTCCTGCTGACCAAGAGGCGATATCCCACAAGTAAGGATGAAATCTGTGGACTCATCGTATCGTAAAAGAAACAAATTTATCAGGTAAGAATAAATTTCCCTTTTTGCCAATTGTTTTCCTAAACATGGAAGAGGAATCTGTCCCCTTGAACATGTGTCTACTATGTTTAGATAATCAACTTGTACCTCCCTTGCAATTTTGTTCCTCTTGTAATGAGAGGACTTTAAAACATAAAGATAAACTTTGTTTCTGAACCCAACCGTCTCTCAGGATGAAGCTGTTCAGTCAATGCCACAGCCTTCTCCTCAAATGTCCCAAGCCTTAATGGCGTCACATGCAGTGCCCTGCGGTTGATCTCAATCTCCTGGAGGAGTTTATTTGCAAGCAGAAATTGCTGCCCAGCTATCTTTGGTGGTATCTGCGGCATTAGCTGCCATTCCTTTGCTACAAGGGAAATGCAAGAGGAAAATTAGAGACTCAGATAGTAAGCTTTCTGCTCCAGTTGCTGCTACCCAAGTTACTCTTCCTCATAATTCTAATAAGGAAGTTACGTCGGTGGCTTCTGAAGATGAAATCTCAGATTCGGAGGGTATAATTCCTTCCTCTGATGCTTAAGTTGTAGCCTTCAGATTTAAGCTTGAACACCTTTGTGTACTGTTAATGGAGGTTTTGGCTACCTTAGACAACTCAGATACTTCTGTCGTTGTCAACCCTAAGAAATCAAGTAAACTTAATAAATACTTTGTTCCTTCCTCTGTGGAGGTGTTTCCTGTGCCAGACTGTGCTACGGAGATTATAGCACAGGAATGGGAGAAGCCAGGGATACCTTTTCCCCGTCTCCTGTCTTTAAAAAGATGTTTCCCGTGGCTGATTCCATTAAAGAGTCCAGTGGTGGAGATGCTGGAGTCTGCTCTCCCCATAAACATCTTGGAGTTGACAGCAATCTTCAATGCTCTGATGGCTTGGTCTCAGTTGTCCTTAGCCCGGTTTATCAGGTTCCAGTCGGACATATTCTCAGTGACTTACATAAACCACCAGGGAGGAACTCAGAGTTCCTTAGCTTAGTTCCTTAGCAATGAAGGAGGTGGCTCGGATTATTCAGTGGACGGAAGCTCACAATTGTTGTCTATCTGCCATCCACATTCCAGGAGTGGACAACTGGGAAGCGGATTTTCGAAGCAGACAGACATTTCATCCCGGGGAGTGGGCTCTTCACCAAGAGCTGTTCTTCAGGTTAACCCTTAAGTGGGGGGTGCCAGAATTGGATCTGATGGTGCCTTGACAGTATGCAAAGCTTCCAAGGTACGGTTCAAGGTCAAGAGATCCGCAGGCCGCCATGATAGATGCTCTGGTGGTTCCTTGGGATTTCAGTCTAGCATACCTGTTTCCTCTGATTGCTCTCCTTCCACGAGTCATTGCTCGTATCAAATAGGAGAGAGCATCAGTAATTATAATAGCTCCTGCATGGCCTCGCAGGATCTGGTATACAAACCTAGTGAATATGTCATCTCTTCCACTTTGGAGGTTGCCTCTGAGGAAGGACGTCTAACTCAGGGTCCATTCCTTCATCCAAATCTCGTTTCTCTGAAGCTGACTGCTTGGTGATTGAACGCTTAGTTCTGTCTAAGCATGGTTTTTCTGATTCGTTCATTGAGACCATGATCCAGGCTCGCAAGCCTGTTACTAGAAAGATTTATCATAAGGTATGGCGTAACTACCTTTATTGGTGTGAATCCAAAGGCTATTCTTGGAGTAGGGTCAGGATTCCGAGGATTTTGTCCTTTCTCCAGGAAGGTCTGGAGAAAGGAGTGTCAGACAGTTCTCTGAAAGGTCAGATTTCTGCATCATCAATTTTGTTACACAAGCATCTGGCGGATATGCCAGATGTTCAATCTTTTTGTCAGGCCCTGGTCAGAATCAGGCCTGTGTTTAAAACTGTTGCTCCTCCTTGGAGCCTTAACCTTGTTCTTAAAGTTTTGTAGCAGGTTCCGTTTGAGCCAATGCATTCTTTAGATATTAAGTTGTTATCTTGGAAGGTTTTGTTTCTTATTGCTATCTCTTCTGCTCGGAACTCTCGGCTTTGCAGTTTGATTCCCCTTACCTTATCTTTCATGTGGATAGGGTGGTTCTTCGTACTAAATTGGGTTTTCTTCCTAAAGTAGCTTCGGATAGAAATATTAATCAGGAAATTGTTGTTCCTTCTTTATGTCCTAATCCTTCTTCTCATAAGGAACGTTTGTTGCACAACTTGGTTGTTGTGCGTGCTCTGAAATTTTACCTTCAGGCGACTAAGGATTTTCGCCAGTCCTCTGCCCTGTTTTTCTGCTTCTCTAGAAAGCGTAAGGGTCAAAAAGGCTACTGCTACTTCTCTTTCTCTATGGTTGAGAAGTATGATTCCACGAGGGCTGTCTCCTTATGTTGGGCTTTCAAAAATAAAACTTCTGTGGAACAGATTTGCAAGGCTGCAACTAGGTCATCTCTGCATACTTTTTCCAAATTTTCCAAATTTGATACTTTTGCCTCGGCCTCTTTTGGGAGAAAGTTTCTTCAAGCAGTGGTGCCTTCTGTTTATGTCTGCCTGTCTTGTTCTCCTTCCCTAGTCATCTGTGTCCTCTAGCTTGGGTATTGGTTCCCAACAATAATTGATGAGTCGTGGACTCACCATATCTTAGGAAAGAAAACAAAATGTATGCTTACCTGATAAATGTATTTATTTGTGGATATGGTGAGTCCAAGACCCCCACCCTTATTTTAAGACAGTTTATTTTTGACTAAACCTCAGACACCTCTACACCTTTGTGTTACTTCTTTTTCCATTTCCCTTTGGTCGAATGACTGGGGTTTGTGGGAAGGGGAGTGATACTTAGAAGCTTGGCTGTGGTGCTCTTTGCCTCCTCCTGCTGGCCAGGAGTGATATTCCCAACAGTAATTGATGGCGTTGTGCTCCTAAGCTTTACATTCCTGCTTTTTAAATGAAGATAGCAAGAGAATGAAGAAAATTGATAATAGGAGTAAATTAAAAAAAGTTGCTTAAAATTGCTGTTCTATCTGATTACTTATATAAAACATTTGGGTTTAGTGTCCCTTTAATGTTTCTTTACAGGGACAAAATTGAGCTTTCATGGATCAGACAGGGCATGTACTTTTAGGATTTTTCATCTATTGTCAAATGTATTTCTTTCTCATGATATCCTTTGTTGAAAAGCATAACTGAGGAGCAGCAATGCACTACAGGTAGCTAGCGGCTGATTAGTGGCTGCACGCATATGTCTCTTGTCATTGATTCACATATGTGCTCAGCTAGCTCCCAGTTGTGCATTGCTGCTCTGGAGATTAATTTAACGGTGTTTAACACTAGAGTCGTGCATTTGTATCATTCATTTTACAACAAATACTGACTACGGCGCCTGCAGTGCCATTTGGCTCTTTTCGGAGCTGCATTTCTTTGGATTTTCACAGATCTTTGTCTGTTGCACTTTCACAAGAAGGAATCCAGCTCCAAAAAGAGCCAAAAGCTGCTGCCGGTGGCCATGTTTAGTATTTGTGGTAAAACGTATGACGCAAATGCACATTTGTTTAACACATTTGTAGCTATTAAACACAGTTATATGTGAACAGTTGCACAATACAGCGTTTCCTTTTTGCGCTTTTTTGTTAATTTGTGGTAACCATGACAGTTTAAGCCCTGCAGTTTTAAAATAGTAGTGGATTATTTACGTAAAACCGTGACAGTTACACGGAAAGTTTGTGGTTCTGGAAAACCCCATAGTGGTTGATAAATCTTAGGTCAGTAACAGTGCCGTTTCTAGGGGCGAGCCAAGCGGGCCACTGCCTGGGGCGCCAGGAGAGATGCTCCTACTGCAGAAGAGCCAGTCAACGATGGTGAAATACTAAGCAGCAGCCAGACAGCTAAGCATAGTTACTTGCTAGTTTAGTTGTCAATCAAGCTGCTGATGCTAATGATTCACCATTGTTGTCTGCATGAGTAAGTCCCACCCCCACAGTGTGATGTCACAAACTCGCCTCTAACTACTTGTAGCCTGCTGCACCCCAAAAATATTTTGTGGCTGTCGTCGTGTAGACAAGATTGAACTTTAGAATCAGGGCGGGAGTACGCACCGGCAGGAGAGTAACTGCCTTAGGGAGCAATGGCTCACTGCAGTATTCTCTGATGCGTTTACAGCAGTATTTCTGTCAAATAGTCTGCTTGAATGCTGATCTACTGAGGAGAATTTCCCTCAAAGGTCATTGATCTGTTTCCCCACTAAGCATGGAAGGAAAATCTCCTGAGTAGATCAGCACTCAAGCAGACTGTCATTATGCTCAGTGCTGCTGACAGGCAGAGTGAGTAAGAGCAAACTAATATGTATCTGCAGTTACCTGCCACGTAGGGTTGCCACCTCGGCCACGTTTTCCTGGACACTTATGAGTTACACATGCTGCAGGGTGTGCAGGAAGGAACATGAATAATGCTTTCCAGGATCACTATTTATTTGCTGTTTCCCTCTGAACACCCTGCAGCATGTGTAACTCATAAGTGTCCAGGAAAACATGGCCGAGGTGGCAACCCTACTTCCATGCGTGTAAGGTAGGTGCTGAGGTACGTTTCCCTGCTGCAACAGTTTCTAAATGTTTATATTACTGCTTCTGCTTATTTAAAATGTTGGAAGTCATAATGCAGGGCAATACTATCCAGCTCACCCTGCCGGTTTTGACTTGTAAGTTTTTAACTATTTCACTGCCAAAGGGCATTACTGTCTGCAGTGAAATGGGTAAAATCAATTTACTGAAATGTAATCACATCCCAACACTAATAAGAAAAATACATTTAAACATAATTTTATAAAACTTAAGAAAAATAAAGAATGGAAAAACATTCTCTAGTTTAAAAAAACAAACAAACACAAACAACAAAAACAGAAATCCTCAGTATATTTGCCTTCTGTGTATTTGTGTGACTTTGTACATGAGTATGTGTGGGGGGGGGGTTTCAGTGTCTGTATCTGTGCATTTGTGATTGTGTGCTAGTGTATGTATGTGTGCTGATGTCTGTGTGTGTGTTTGAGCACGAGTGTATGGTTTTATGTTTATGGGTGTCTGTGTATTGTGCGTGTTTGTACATTTGTATATTTGTTTATTGGTGTCTGTGTGTATTTTGTGTGTGTGTGTTTGTAGGAGTGTATATATTTGTGTTTATGGGTGTCTGTGTGTATTTTGTGTGTGTGTGTGTTTGTAGGAGTGTATATATTTGTGTTTATGGGTGTCTGTGTGTATTTTGTGTGTGTGTGTGTTTGTAGGAGTGTATATATTTGTGTTTATGGGTGTCTGTGGATATGTATACTTATTTTGTTTGTGTTTTTTTGTTTTGTGCATTTTGTTATTTTGCGCTGGGAGTAATGCACAATGGATCAAAGAATGTGATATTTTTTTTGACATTACTGTGTCCCTTTAATATGTCGTAACCTGTCTAGGATTATGTTATAAATATTTGTTTTTCTCCTCTTGACAAAAGCATCACCCTCTACAAGTGAGCAGTGATTTCCTAGAATCCTCTCTGCAGATCTGGGTCGCCAATTTAAAAGAAATTAAATGTTTCAGACTGAAATGTGCAGTTAATGTTTCCATAGCAACTGCTCTTAATGTAACTGAGAAACAGCTGTCATATGTCTGTGCGTAGCTGCCGCGCGGCATTTGTGCTAACAGAAACTATAAACTGTGCTTGCTCAGCTTGTTTTTTGTTTTTTTCTTTTATCTCATATTGTTTAATCTTTTTATCTATTTAACATTTGTTATTGCAAACACTTAATTTAGTTAGTTCCCTTCTCTCTCTCTCTCTCTCTCTCTCTCTCTGTGTCTCTCTGTGTGTGTGTATATATATATCTTTTTCTCTCTCTCGCTCGTTCTATTTCTCTCTTTTTTTCTCTCTCTCTCTTTTTCTTTCTCTCTCCTCTCTCTGTGGCTGTGTGTGTGTGTATATGTGTGTATATATATATATATATATATATATATGTATATATATATATATATATATATAATCTTTTTCTCTCTCTCTCACTCTTTCTTTTTCTCGCTTTCTTTCTTTCTTTCTCTCTCTTTCTTTCTTTCTCTTTTTCTCTCTCTCTCTTTCTCTCTCCTCTCTCTCTTTCTCTCTCTCTCTCTTTCTCTCTTTCCTTCATCATTCCTTACTGTTGGGAAATACTGAACCTGGCCACCAGGATGAGGCAAAGACACCCCAGCCAGAGGCTCAAATACCTCCCCTACTTACCTGATATCACAGTCATTCTTTGCTTTTCGTCACAGGAGGTTGGCAGAGAAGTGTCAGAAGATACGAAGTAGTTCCTTATGAAGGGTATTTGCCCTTCGAAATAGGACTGGAGTTTTAAGTAGTCTTTTCAGCCTCTCAGTAAGAGCATTGACAAATGTTGGAGTCTGGAGATGCAGGGAGAGTCTTTCTGCGAATCCATCCAGACTCGTAATAACAGCTCCTAAGTAATCAGTGCTGACGAGTTTCACTGCCTGCTTCCATTACTCAAGTCCATGTCAGGAGCGATGCTACAAGACTGCCAAACTTGAGAGGCTGTGTTCTGTTCCACGGCATAGATTCCGGTAAGATTGTTTCATTTTTTATACACATATGATAACGCAAGAAGACAGGGTCACAGTGTGTCTCCTTTTATCTGTATGGAATCAAGGGTTAATATCTCCAGAGGGGAATTATTGAACAGGGGGATTAATCTCATAATTTTATATTGTTTGAATGTACAGGCTTAACTTTCGTTTTTGTAGCTGCGCGGCCTATAAGACTTGGTGTGCTTTTTCCTATAGCTGGGGCGGTCCTGCATTGCGCACCACATGTCCGCGTGTGGTCACACTGATTTCCTCTTTCCTGACTGTGCAGTTTACTGGAGACGAAGCGGTTTCTCTGTTGGGCCTGGGTCATAGGAGGTGGTGAGTGCCCCAGCCATTGGGGGTATAAAGGTGCCGTTTTATCTTATTATCAAAGCCTGCTTTATAAGTGCAAGCTATGGAGGATTCTGATGCGTTAGAGGGTACTCCCTCTTTACCTAAGACTAATACCTGTCTATATTGTGAGGATGCCACTGTGTACCCGCCTGCTCAGTTATGTTCCACATGCCTTGATAATGTAATTGTGTCAAAGAAAGTTAATATGTTTAGTACCACTGAGCCGTCCACCTCTGAGGAGTCCCGTCCCGTGAGGTGCGCACCCTAGAATCATCTCCCAATACACATGGAGCTTCCTGTAACACTCTTAATCCTCCATCTGATGGGGCCCTTTTACCGCCAGACTTTACTGAACAGTTACAAACGGCAGTGTCTGCAGCTTTTTAGTGCTTTACCTCGCCCTGCCAAATGCAAGCGAAAGGTCAAATATTGCTATGCTTCCCAGGGGTCATCTACTAGCTTGTTGGAGTTATCTGATACAAGATTATGCACTGATGAAGATGCCTCTGAGAGTATGCTTTTTCTGGGTCGCAATCTGCTGCCTCTAAGCCTCCTGCTGCGGAGGAACCAGACTTTAGATTTAGGATTGAACATTTACACTTTCTGCTAAAGGAAGTTTTGGCTACTTTAGAGGTCCCGAAGACTAAATTGCCTGAAAAACATTTGATTCCTAAATTAGATAAGGTCTACGAGGTTGTACCACAGACTTCCTGGTTCCCGTAAAGATGGCAAACATTATTAAGAATGAATGGGACAGACTTGGTTCTTCTTATTCCCCTTCTTCCTATAAAAAATGATTCTCGGTTCCGGACTCTCAATTGGAGTTGTGGAGTTCCATCCCCAAGGTGGATTGCACTATGTAGAAAGGAGAGGTAGGCACTACTCGGGGGTAAAAAGCAAAAAAGTAATTTATTAACAGATATAAGCCTTACAAAAAGAAAATAGGCTTAAAAAAATAACTCCAACAGCAAACAGGCAGATGGATAGACACAGAGGGACTGACGGATAGTCCCTCTGTGTCTATCCATCTGCCTGTTTGCTGTTGGAGTTATTTTTTAAGCCTATTTTCTTTTTGTAAGGCTTATATCTGTTAATAAATTACTTTTTTGCTTTTTACCCCCGAGTAGTGCCTGCCTCTCCTTTCTACATTACTTACCTTGGGTCTGATCTCCCAGGCTACGGCACTCCGGAGTAGTAATTTTTCAGTTGGATAACCCTGTGGTCTATCGGCAGTTCCGGTTCCGGATCAGTGCAGCCTCACGCCGTGCCTTTCTTCTCACACACGTGGATTGCACTATCTCCACGCTTGCTAAGCATACTACTATCTCGCTTGAGGATAGTTCATTGTTTAAGGAGCCCATGGATAAGAAGATAGAAACTCTGTTAAGAAAGATGTTTCAACATACGGGATATTTATTTCAACCGACGGCGGTTGCTGCGGTGGCTGGAGCGGCTACCTACTGGTGCAACTCCTTATCTGAGTTGATCGAGGTGGAGGGTCCCCTCAACGTGATCCAAGAAGGAATTAAGGCCTTAACGGTAGCTAATTCTTTTATTTGTGATGCAAATACGCAGATTATTCGACTGAATGCTAAGGCTTCAAGTTTTTCTGTTCAAAGGCACTATGTTTAGGGCACTATGGTTGAAGTCCTGGTCTGTGGACATGACTTTGAAGTCACAACTTCTTTCCCTCCCATTTAAGGAAAAGATTCTATTTGGTCCAGGTCTGGACTCAATTATATCCACGGTTATGGGAGGCAAGGGTGTCTTTTTACTGCAGGATAAGAAGAACAAGCCTAAAGGACAAGGTCCTAATTTACGTTCCTTTCGTTCGGATAAATCCTAATGTCAGCAGCCCTCTGCAAAGCCTGAGCAATCCAATGGGACTTGGAATCCGGCTCAGTCCTGGAATAAATCCAAGCAAAACAAAGTCGTCATTAGGGGCGGCCTTGATCCGGTTATGGATCTTGTAGGGGGCAGACTATCGCTCTTTTCGGACGCTTGGTTTGGGGACATGCAAGACCTGTGGTTCCTGGAGGTCATAGATCAGGGATACAGGATAGGTTTCAAGTCTCATCCACCCAGACATCCTTAAGGCCCTCTGTGGCTCGGTGTATGGGAGTGATTGGTCTCATGGTGTCCAGCATGGACATCGTTCCTTCTGCCAAATTCCATCTCAGACCACTTCAGCTGTGCATGCTTAGACAGTGGAACGGTGATCATTCGGATCTGTCTTAACAGATTTATCTGGACAACTGGTCGAGAGAATCACTCTCCTTTTGGCTCTGTCCACATCACCTGTCCCAAGGTACATCCTTCTTGAGACCATCCTGGGAGATTGTGACTAAGGACGCAAGTCTATTAGGATGGGGAGCTGTTTGGGGTGCCAGGAAGGCACAGGGCCTGTGGACTAAAGAGGAATCTCTTTTCCCGGTCACCGTTTTGGAGCTTCAAGCGATCTTCAATGCTCTGAAGGCTTGGCCTCTACTGGGTTCATCCCAGTTTATCAGATTCCAATCAGACAATATAACCTTGGTGGCTTACATCAACCTTTAAGGAGGAACGATGAGCTCCCTAGCAATGAGGGAAGTATCTCGGATTCTGGAGTGGGCGGTGGTCCACAGCTGCTCGCTGTCAGCGATCCACAATCCGGGTGTGGACAACTGGGAAGCGGATTTT